>NC_081405.1:14606295-14815461 GCF_030272615.1 Cryptomeria japonica
TGCAATCTATTTTGTCATCGATCGATGTCCTCTTTTCAATCTTGTCGTCTTGCGATCGATTTGTCATCGATCGTCGTCTTTCTCAATTATGTCAATTTGGATCAATTAGTCATTGTTCCTCGTCAATTGGCGCATTTAACAATCAAATCACTTATCAGCATTGGTCATTTATCAAGTCAGAATCATGATCAAATCAAATCGATGCCAATTATCTTTTGTCAAGACCTAATTGTCATCCTTGCATTTCTAATTCATCTTTTAGGGTTTCATGATTTTATTCATTTAACCTGTTTGTCATTTCCCCCTCTAGAGGATTAATAAATTATTTATTTATCCTAAGTCTTCGTGTCACAATTAAATGTTTATTTAATTGGCTAACTAATTATTCCTCTTTTTGTGAATTAATTAATAAATGACAAATTATTAATTGATTTACCTAATTTCTCCTAATTCCTAATTTCCTAATTTTTCATCAACTTCTAATTCCTCCCTCTTTGTGAATTAATTAATAAATGAAAAATTGTTAATTAATTCACTTAATTTCCTAATTTCCTCATTTTCTAATTTTCCTAATTTCTAATTCAATTTCCTCCTATTTTTCTCCTAATTTCATGGGAATGACGTTTCAATTTGTCATAATTTGTCATAATTGACAATCAATCAATTTTGACATAGAAATTTGTCATAATTTTGTCATGAATTATCAATCAATCAATCTTGCATAGAAAGTGCAAATTTGTCATAATTTGTCATAATTGACATTCTTGATTTTCAATTTCCATTCGAATCTCTTCATGCTAATTTGATCTTTTCTCCAATTTATCTATAAATTGGATGATTTTCTTCAATCCCAACTAATCACTTTTTCGAATCAATCACGCTTTGAGTATTCTTGTGCTACAATCTTGTCTACTTGCTTTCATATCATGCTTATGCACTAGTAGGTGAGATCCACAAACAAAGCTATTTGAAGGAGAAAGAAGGACAATGGAGCCACATGAAGGAGACATCTACATTTGGTTTGCTTAGTTTTCAATCTTGAATTGATGTCTTGTTTTCGTGTCTTTATTGAGTGTTTTTAGGATTGATCATTGCATTTGAGCTTTCGTGATTGAGCTAGATTAATATTGATTTGCTTTGATGATTTCTGAATTCCTAGTTACACTATGGTTTGGTAATACCCCTACTCTTAAGTATTTCAGAATTTTTGGAAGTAAATGTTATATTAGAAGAGATGAGTATATTGGCAAGTTTGATCCTAGAAGTGATGAAGGAATATTTCTTGGTTATTCATCTAAGAGTAAAGCTTATAGATGTTTTAATAAAAGATTACAGAAAATTGTTGAAAGCACAAATGTAAAGATTGATGAACAATTCAGAGGAACTTCAAGGTATTTAGAGTCTGAACCGGTAACAGAAATTATGACAAATGAACCAATAGTAAATCCACCTATACAAAATGATGATCCAGTTACTCTGGTATCATCAAAGGATTCCACAGTAATTGAAGAACAATAACAGACTAAGACACCCCGATATGTAAGACTGAATCATTCCGAAGATCAGATAATTGGAAGAAAATTTAAAGGAGTCATGACAAGAGGAAGATTGGCCAATGAAGAGGTATGTCTTATTTCTCAAATTGAACCATTATCTATCAATGAGGCATGTGAAGATAAATTTTGGATTAAAGCTATGGAAGAAGAATTAGGACAAATTGAGAAAAATAATACTTGGACATTAGTTCCCCGGCCTGAAAATAAAAATGTAATTGGAACCAAATGGGTATTTAGAAACAAACTCAATGAAGATGGTAAGGTTGTCAGAAATAAAGCAAGACTAGTGTGTAAGGGATATTCTCAGAAAGAAGGAGTTGATTACAATGAAACCTTTGCACCGGTAGCCAGAATTGAGGCAGTTAGATTATTCTTGGCCTTTGCAGCTCACAAGGATTACAAAGTCTATCAAATGGATATTAAATGTGCATTCTTGAATGGAGATCTTGAAGAGGAAGTCTATATTGAACAACCTAATGGATTTTCTTTGACAGATAACAATGATATGGTTTGCAGATTAAGAAAAGCTCTATATGGACTAAAACAAGCTCCAAGAGCCTGGTATGCAAGATTGGATAAGTATCTTTTAAAGATTGGTTTTACTAAAGGAAATGCAGATAGCAATTTATATTACAAAGTAACTAATGATGACATCTTGATTATGGAAGTATTTGTTGATGATATAATCTTTGGAGGAGAAGATGGATTATGCAAAGAATTTTCTCTTAAAATGTAGCATGAATTTGAAATGTCTATGATTGGAGAAATAACATTCTTTTTAGGATTGCAGATTTTACAGACTGATAAAGGCATATTTTTGAGTCAATCTAAGTACTTGAAGGAGCTACTCAAGAAATTTGGGATGGAGAACTCTAAACTGGTAAGCACACCTATGACTACAAATGACAAATTATCTCAAAGAGATGAATCTACACCTATTAATCCAACCAGATACAAATCTATGATAGGAGGTTTACTGTATTTGACACAAACCAGACCTAATATTATGAATGCAGTATGTATAGTTTCTAGATTTCAGAGTAATCCTAGGGAAAATCATGAATCAGCAGTAAAAAGGATTTTTCGGTACTTACAAGGCATAACAAATCTTGGATTATGGTATCCTAAAGATGAAAATTTTGATCTATATGCATACACAGATGCAAACTGGGTAGGAGATGTGGATAATAGAAAAAGCACCACTAGAGGAGCATTCTTTCTTGGAAAGAGATTAGTTTCTTAGTTAAGTAAGAAATAGAGTTGTACATCTTTATCAACAGCAGAACCAGAATATGTTGCAGCAGCAACAAACTATACACAAGTACTTTGGCTTAAGCAAATGTTGAAAGACATAAAGGTAAAATGCAAGGAACCTATTACTATATATTGTGATAACACTGCAGCAATTGATATATCTAAGAATCCAGTATTACATTCTAAAACAAAACATGTTTCTATCAAATTGAATTTTCTAAGGGAAAAAGTTGAAGAAAAGGAGATAAAACTGGTTTATGTGAATACTAAAGAACAGCTTGCAGATATTTTTACAAAACCTTTGCCTAAGGAAACTTTTGAGTATCTCAGAGATCAACTCGGAGTCTTACCTCCACCGGTAGAGACTTAGACAGTTGATGATTGTCATCAACCAGCAGAATTAAATGGACAAATATTTTATTCTGATATTTGATGAGGAAGCTACTTGTCAGGGGGAGTAGTTGGTATATTGAATTGGTTGGTATTTTGTATGAACTTGACTTTTTGTGACTTTGGCATTTGATGTCAAAGGGGGAGAGATATATGGAAAAACATTACGGAAAGATATATGGAAAAATGCATTATCTTTTTGAGGAGAGATTGGTATTGAAAATAAATCCTTGAATAAACACATGTTACTCTCAGGGGGAGAAATGGAGATTGTTGATTTTTGTACTTGGCATTTCTGTTTTGGCACTTTGATGGTTTTTCCATCTTGTGTTGCCATCAATGCCAAAGGGGGAGATTGTTGGTATTTTGGTATGATTTTGTCATTGATGTTAACACCTGCTAAATACACCTACTTTAGAGATCTAGCAACATTCACCGGCAAATAGTAAACTGTGCAAACAGTCACCGGTATATGGTTAACTGGTAGGATATAATGTTCACCGGTACCTGAAATGACATGGAAGACACTTGGTAATGTCGAAGATATCATGTGGACACTTTACTTTGAAGTAATAATCATTGGTATATTCTTATTTGCATATTTTCTTTTACCGGCAAATAGGTCCAGGTTATCTAGGGTTACACCGGTAGGCTTATCTTTTCCAGATCAGCATGGCACGCTATGGAGATGATTCAATATTGTTGTAAATGCATCAAGCCGACATGTTCAATCGGTTATTGCATCGGATATTGTATTACTTGTAAAATATTTTTATTGTAATATCTTGTAGAGCCGACCTACTAAAATTGGTCTTAGGGTATGGTATAAATGTAAGATCTTATTTGTAAGATCAAGTGTGGAATGCGAAAACGATTTAAGGAAGGGTATATGTGAGATCAAGCAAGAATATACACGAAGACATCATTTGAAGGTGAAGTTAGGTTTTTGTAGAAGCATATCAACATTACACCGGTATTGAATCCAGCATATGAAGATGTTATTTTGTGCAGTACATTCTCATTGGATTTAAACATCCAAATGTAGTCAGTGTGACTCCCATTTGTGATTGAGTAGTGAGCTCTAGGCTGTTGGCCTTTCTACATGTGCAGACCTCTCTTTGTACACTTACTATCTGCAGTAGTATCATCTGATTGTGGGTAAGGTTTCCCACCATGGTTTTTCCCCTTACAGGGTTTCCACGTACAAATATTGGTGTCATGTGTTGTGGATGACTTTGTGCTTATGTTTCATGCATTAATTCTTACCGGTATAGCAATTTTCTGTTAACATTGTTTACCGACATACTTAACTATCTTACCGGTATTAAGCATTAAGTTGGTTAATAAGATTTTGATTTGAATTTATTTGACAACTGATTCACCCCCCCCCCTCTCAGTTGTCTTCGAGACCTACATACAATATGTAAGGAATGTCAATTTGGAAAACAAGCTAGAGCTAGTTTCGAAAGTATTCCAGAAAAATCCAATAATGCTCTTGATTTAATTCATACTGATTTATGTGGTCCATCTAGAACTAAAAGCTTACAAGGTGATAGATATTTCATGCTAATCATTGATGACTATTCTAGAATGTGCTGGGTTACTTTTCTCAGAGAGAAATCAGAAGCATTTGAAAAGTTCAAATTGTTCACAGCAATGGTTGAAAATGAAACCGGTAAGAAAATCAAATGTTTAAGATCAGATCAAGGAGGAGAATTTACATCTAAGGAGTTTAATGCATTCTATTAAGTGAATGGAATCAGAAGATGGCTATCAGCACCTTGGACACCACAGCAAAATGGAGTTGTTGAAAGGAAAAATAGAACTATCTTGGATGTAGCCAGGAGTATGTTATCAGAAGCAAACTTGCCACATGTATATTGGAGAGAGGCAGTAAGCACAGTGGTCTACACATTCAACAAAGTTCACATGAAAGGTGAAACCGGTAAGACCCCTCATGAACTATGGTTTGGTAATACTCCTACTCTTAAATATTTTAGAATATTTGGAAGCAAATGTTACATTAGAAGAGATGAGTACATTGGGAAATTTGATCCTAGAAGTGATGAAGGCATATTTTTAGGTTATTCATCTAAGAGTAAAGAATATAGATGTTTTAACAACAGATTGCAGAAAATTGTTGAGAGTACAAATGTGAAAATTGATGAACAATTCAGAGGAACTTCAAGGTATATACATTATGAACTAGCAACAGAAATTATAAATGAACTTACAAAGAATCCACCAGTACAGAGTGAAAATCCAGTTACACCGGTATCATCTGAAAATTCCACTATGAGTGAAGAACTACAACAAACAAAGACACCCCGGTATGTAAGACTAAATCATTCTGAAGATCAAATAATTAGAAAAAAAGTATAAAGGAGTTATGACAAGAGGAAGATTGGAAAATGAAGAGGTATGTCTTATTTCTCAAATTGAACCATCATCAGTTAATGAGGCATGTGAAGATAAGTATTGGACTAAAGCTATGGAAGAAGAATTAGAACAAATTGAGAAAAACAATACTTGGACATTAGTTCCCCGACCTATAGATAAAAATGTAATCGGAATCAAATGGGTATTCAGAAACAAACTTAATGAAGATGGTAAGGTTATCAGAAATAAAGCAAGACTAGTGTGTAAGGGATAATCTCAGAAAGAAGGAATTGACTATAATTAAACCTTTGCACCGGTAGCTAGAATTGAGGCAGTTAGATTGTTTTTGGCTTTTGCAACACATAAAAACTACAAAGTATATTAGATGGATATTAAATGTGCATTTCTAAATGGAGATCTTGAAGAGGAAGTTTACATTGAACAACTTGATGGATTTTCTTTGACAGATGACAAATATATGGTTTGGAGGTTAAGGAAAGTTTTTTATGGATTGAAGCAAGCTCCAAGAGCTTGGTATGCAAGATTGGATAAGTATCTTTTGAAGATTGGTTTTTCTAAGGGTAATACCAACAGTAATTTATACTATAAAGTGACTAATGATGACATCTTGGCTATAGAAGTTTTTGTTGATGATATAGTCTTTGGAGGAGAAGATGGATTGTGTAAAGACTTTTCTATTAAAATGCAGCAAAAATTTGAAATGTCTATGATTGGTGAAATAAGATTCTTTTTAGGATTGTAGATATCTCAGACTGATAAAGGTATATTCTTGAGTCAATCAAAATACTTAAAAGAGTTACTTAAGAAATTTGGGATGGAAAACTCTAAACCGGTAAGCACACCTATGACTACAAATGACAAACTATCCTTAAGGGATGAATCTACACCTATGAATCCAACTAGGTACAAATCTATGATAGGAGGTTTACTGTATTTGACACAAACTAGACCTGATATCATGAATGCAGTATGTATTGTTTCAAGATTTCAGAGTAATCCTAGAGAAAATCATGAATCAGTAGTAAAAAGGATTTTTTGGTACTTACAAGGCACTACAAATCTTGGATTATGGTATCCTAGAGATGAAAAATTTGACCTATGTGCATACATAGATGCAAATTGGGCAGGACACATTGATGATAGAAAAAGCACCACCGGCAGAGCATTTTTTCTTGGAAGCAAACTAGTTTCTTGGTTGAGCAAGAAACAGAGTTCTACATCATTATCAACAGCAAAATCAGAATATGTTGCAGCAGAAACTAACTGTACACAGGTACTATGGCTTAAACAAATGTTGAAGGATTTAAAGGTAAAATGCAAGGAACCCATAACTATCTATTGTGACAACACAACAGCAATTGATATATCTAAGAATCCGGTATTACATTCTAAAACAAAACATGTTTCTATCAAATTGAATTTTCTAAGGGAGAATATTGAAGCAAAAAAAATAAAACTGGTTTATGTGAATACTAAAGAGTAGCTTGCAGATATTTTCACTAAACCTTTGCCTAAGGAGACTTTTGAATATCTTAGAGATCAGCTTGGGGTCATACCCCCACCGGTAGACACTTAGAAAGTTGATACTTGTCATCAACCGGTAGAATTCACAGAGAAATCTTTTACTCTAGCTTTAATGAGGAAGCTACTTCTAAGAGGGAGTAGTTGGTATATTGAAATTGATTGGTATTTTGTATCTGAACTTGGTTTCATTGTAACTTTGGCATTTGATGTCAAAGGGGGAGAGATATCTATGGAAAAACACTATCTTTTGGGAAGAGATTGGTACAGGAAATTATAAGGAAACTCATGTTACTCTTAGGGGGAGAGATTGTTACTTTAGGAAGATTGTTGGTTTTTGTACTTGGCATTTCTGTTTTGGCACTTTGATGGTTTTTCCATCTTGTGTTTCCATCAATGCCAAAGGGGGAGATTGTTGGTATTTTGGTATGGTTTTGTCATTGATGTCAACACCTACTAAAACTCTAGCACTTTGGAGATCCAACAACAAGCAAGTGACTTTTGCACAGTCACCGGTATATGATACACCGATAGGAAATAATGGTCATCGGCACTTGGAATAGCTTGGAAAACACTTGGTAATGTCAAAGATATTATTTGGACATCTTATCTTGACGAATTGTTTATTGGCATATTCATATTTGCATATTTGTTGTTATCGACAAATAAGGTCCAGGGTTACACCGGCAGGTTTATGTTTTCCAGATCAGCATGGCACACTATGGAGGTGATTAATTATTGTTGTAAATGCATTAAGCCTACATGTTCAATCGATTATTGCATTGGATAATGTATTGTTTGTAAAATGATTTTATTGTAATATCTTGTAGAGCCGACCTACTAAAATTGGTCTTAGGTTATGATATAAATGTAAGATCTTATTTGTAAGATCAAGTGTGGGATGTGAAAAAGGATAAGTGTGAAGGTATATGCGAGTTTAAGCAGAGCTATACATGAATACATCATTTGAAGGTGAAGCTAGGTTTTATGAAAGCATATCAGAACTACACCGGTACTAAATCCAGCATATGAAGATGCTATTTTGTGCAGTACATTTTTATTGGATTTAACCATCCAATTGTAGTCAGTGTGACTCCCATTTGTGATTGAGCAGTGAGCTCTAGACGCTTGGCCTTTCTGCATGTGCATACCCCATTTATGTACACTTACTATCTGCAGTAGTATCATCTGATTGTGGGTAAGGGTTCCCACCATGGTTTTTCCCCTTACAGGGTTCCCAAGTACAAATATTGGTGTTATGTGTTATGGATGACTTTGTCCTTTTGTTTCATGCATAAATGTTTACCGGTATTACATTTATCAGTTTAATTTGTCCACCGGTATAACAAACTATCTCACCGGTATTAAGTAATAATTTGGTTAAGTCGTTTTGGTTTAATTTATATTTGGGCAACTAATTCACCCCCCCCCCCTCTCAGTTGCCTTCGGGACCTAACATTGAATCTCCTGACTAATGTTCGGGTTAACATCACCTATCAGGTTAGTTGTATTGAAGTCCTGTCAATATCCCAATGAAGTTTCCTTCGGTGATCAGGTCATCATCGACTATCAGAGGAACAAGATGTAAGTCATGTCGATTACCGATGGAACCTCTTCTTGTGTTCGGTTATTGGGTGAGAAAGTTGGGCAAATCAGACGGTGATCAAGAATGATCCAATTGCGGTTGCTATACCGCGATGGGAAGTAGCTCACCAGTTTATTTTTGTGACTTGGTGACAAGGTGGGCCTGGTTCCAATGACGGGTCTAGGAGGCGAATCATAGGCTGACATGTGGATAGCCCGAGCGGCTCAACTAAGATAACGGCTGAGAAGATCAGGTTGATCCAATGGTGGTCATTATGTCGTCATGGGAAACTGCTCATTAGTATATCCCTCACGACATGGAGACCAAGTGGTGGTACCCGATAGGAGAGCGGCTAAGGCGAGTTAAAGGCCGAGCAGATTGAAATGATCATACAGAAATCACAGAAGATCTGATGATGGTCGCTAGGTCGCGATGGGAAATTGCTTGTGAGACTTTCCATCATGACCCAGCGATAAAGGAATTTCAAGCAGATAGTGAGGCCGTGCTATGGTGTTGGGGCATGGACCCCGGAGCCAATCAAGGGGTGCCATGTGGCGGAGCGCAAAAAGAGATCAAGGAAGATCGGATGACTGGGATTGCCTTCAGTGATTGGGGCATCATCAGAGATTGAAAGAACTGGTTGTTTGTTATTCTAATGGACCGATGAGGTCATCTACTAGTGATTAGAGATCGAGGTAACTTTTGAGTGATGATTCTGATGGGTCGATGAAGAAGTATCCTACTGCGGATGGTCACCCAGACCGAAGTCCAAAAGACTTGTAGGTGGACACGTGGAATCTTTTTGTCGATATATTTGAATACGAACTGACCCGACTTCCGAATGAATGTGGGATAATAGGTTTTCCATGAGTTCATGGATGAAAAATTTGTTACTCGATGGTTACAAGGTCGGTATACAAACTAACAGAGGAATGTTTGGTATATATATAGGTGGTCGAGGAAGTAGCCGTTATAGTGGAAGTTGAAGAAGCCGAGTGTTGTTGTGTCTGCATGTTGTGAGAATAGATTTCTGAAAAATAGTCTGAAAAGAAGATCTGAGAATTTATTGTAACCGTGTTGTTTACTTAATAAAAGAATCTTCTTGGTGGTGGGTTTTTTACTCGTAAGGGTTTTCCCATGTATATCTGGTGTCTTTATCTAGTGTTATTTTGTTTGTGTTTATCTTAATGTATTGCAAATTGAAATTAAAATATTCCCTTTCCTAATTATCCCCTTAGAATTGACGATAGGAGAGCATATTCCACACTTTGCTTTCCTTACAAGTGGTATCAGAGCCATTTAGTTGTGTTATCCTTGACGGGTAGGGTTGTTTTGTGTCAATTATGTTTTTCAGTGGGAGTTTGACAGAGTATTTTGTTTGCAGATTGAGATGGCGAACAACTCTGGATGAGTGGAGATTGAGAAGTTCAACGGTTCAATCTTTGAGTTACGAAAACTCAAGATAGAAGATTTGCTAGCTGATCAAGATCTGTGGTTTGTTGTGTCTGGACAAAAACCTTCAGGCATGAGGCAAGAAGACTGGGATCTTATAGATAGAAAAGCTAGAGGATTGACTAGACTCTATTTGGTAGACTTTGTTTTGTTAAATGTTCATGAGGAAAAGACTGCACATTTTTTGTGGAAGAAACTTGGAGATTATTATCAGGGGAAATCTCTGGTAAACAAGTTGTTCCTGAGGAAGAAGTTATATTCCTTGAAGATGGACGAGGGTACATCTATTGCAAATCATTTGAATTTTTTCAACATGATGGTTGCTCAGCTAACTTCCATGAGAGTCAAGATTGATGATGAGGATTGATGTATGCTTCTGTTGTGTTCTCTGCCTGACACATGGGATCATCTGGTAATGGCCATTGGAAGAACAATAGCCACTTTCAAGATGGAAGAAGTGGTTGTTTTGTTGCTATCAGAGGAAACATGAAGGAAATCTTCTGAGATGGTCAAGGAGACCCTTGCTATTCATGGCAAGACAGAGGACAAGAAGGCTAAATCCAAGTCAAAGGAAATTTCTGCTCCTGGACAGAAGTCCAAAGAGAAGTGTTGGAACTGTGGGCAGGTTGGTCACATTCAGAAGGATTGCAAAGAGAAGAAGAAGAAAGGAAACAAGAGTTCTCTAAATTCTTCATCTTATGCGTCCTCACGGAATGAGGATGGAGATGCCTTCTGAGTTTCTTTGGCAAGACAGACATCTAGTGGTGTTTGGTTCTATCACGATGCCATGTAAGAATAGGTACCAGGGGTCTTTGGTAGTGATACATATTCATCATTTGATGGTGGATGATCTTCATGTGGCTGAAGATGCTAACATCTTGAGGATTCATGTCTTTGGAAGAGATGTTGTTTTCCTTAGTTAGGATGTGTTATATTATGTCTGGGTACACTCTTGATATGCATTTAGAGTTGTGACATAATATGGTTATGTTCATACAGAGCATGTAATCTCTTTGGAAGAGATGTTTTAGATCATGTTTGTCATGTTTATATTCTCGATTCTAAAGTTGAAAAGTTTGACAATGATCTAGCTTTTTGTTTCTCTAAAGTTGAGTACATTAATCATATTATTTGATACTTCATGATAATGTGGTTATGCATTTGGAGTTTGGCATGTGTTGATCAGTTACAGGTGCTCATGGATATATGGAAATAGTAGATGGTGCTATCTTTCTCTTATGGCTAGAGATGTATGTGTTGGAATGATTAATAGGTCCAACTGAGATGCATTCATCTGTTATAACATAATTGACATTTAAGAGGTGGGTATAGAAGGGAATGATATAGGGTGTTGTGAAGACTTTCTTCCAGTCAATATTAGGAAAGCTCTTGGTACAAAGATTTATTCACTTCTTTGTGATGTTGTAAATGGTTATTTTCAACTGTGATATTACATGTGTAGTGGGAGCTCTATGGTGAGTATTGTATGTGAAGATTGAGACTATGAGTAATAGGTAGTACATGTTAATGTTCTAAATTCATTTTGGTATACCTTAAGGGTATGTGTAGTTGGATGTGCTAGCACTTGTTGTGGGTGCTATTCTAGCTATGTCTATAAAAATGTTGGTACATTCGGTTAGTTTTGGATCATGAGATTGGTGTGCTCAGAAGACAGAGTTGTAGTTTTCTCAGTGAATAACTTCTATGTGTGTCCAGTGGCAGTGGCATGGCAAAAGGTGGAAGTGTTCATGAATAAGATGAGACTGCTCTGCATAGGTGAACAAATTAATTTTTTATTTCTTGATGTTTTCTGATCAAATGATGGACTTTAGAGTTCATGGTTCTCAGTGAAATCTGTAAGTGTTTGGCATGGTAGACAGGTCCAGTAGATTCCTCAACAAGTGGGAGATTGTTGGGAATATGTCTTGAATCTCCTGACCAATATTCAGGTTAACATCGCCTATCGAGTTAGCTATATTGAAGTCTTGCTAATATCCTAATGAAGTTGCCTTTGGCGATCGGGTCGTCATCAGCTATTAGAGGAACAAGATGTAAGTCATGTCGATGACTAATGGAACCTCATCCTGTGTTCGGTTATCAGGTGAGAAATTTGGGCAGATCAGATGATGATCAAGAATGATCCAATGGCAGTCACTATACCGCGATGGGAAGTAGCTCACCGATTTATTCTTGTGACTTGGTGACAAGGTGGGCTCGGGTCCAATGGTGGTCATTATGCGGTGATGGGAAACTGCTCGTTAGTATATCCCTCACGACATGGAGACCAAGTGGTGGGACCCAACAGGAGAGCGGCTAAGGCGAGTTAAAGGCCAAGAAGATTGAAATGATTGGAAAATGATCATAGAAGATCCGACAATGGTTGCTAGGTCACGATGGGAAATTTCTTCTGAGACTTTCCATCGTGACCCAACGACAAAGGAATTCTGGGCAGATAGTGAGGCCATGCTATGGTGTCGGGGCATGGACCCCGGAGCTAATCAAGGGGTGCCACGTGGTGGAGTGCAGAAAGAGATCAAGGAAGATCGGACAACCGGGATTGCCTTCAATGATTGGGGCATCATCGAAGATTGGAAGAACTGGTTGTTTGTTATTTTGATGGGCCGATGAGGTCATCTAGTGGTGATCGAAGATTAGGGTAACTTTTGAGTGATGATTCTGATGGGTCGATGAAGAAGTATTCGACTACAGATGGTCACCCAAACCAAAGTCCAAAAGACTTTTAGGTGGACATGTGGAATGTTTATGTCGGTGTATTTGAATAGGAACCGACTTGACTTCCAAATGAATGTGGGATAATAGGTTTTCCACGAGTTCGTCGATGGAAAGGTTGTTACTTGACGGTTACAAGGTCGATATACAAACTGACAGAGGAATGTTTGGTATATATATAGGTGTTCAAGGAAGTATTCGTTATAGTGGAAGTTGAAGAAGTCAAGTGGAGAGGTGTCTGCATGTTGTGAGAACAGAAATCTGAAAATAGAGTCTGAAAAAAAGATCTGAGAATTTATTGTAATTGTGTTGTTAACTAAATAAAGGAATCTTCTTGGTGGTGTGTTTTTTACCCGTAAAGGTTTTCCCATGTATATCTTGTTAGGTATTGGAGATAACTGAGAGGGGGGGTGAATTAGTTGTCAAATAAATTCAAACCAAAACAACTTAACCAACTTTAATGCTTAATATCGGTAAATCGGACTTTTATGCCGATAGATAGTTTTATCAGTTAATTATAGTACTGGTAAAGATTAATGCATGAAATAGAAAGAAAATAACATCCACAACACATAACACCAATATTTGTACGTGGAAACCCTATAAGGGGAAAAACCAAGGTGGGAAACCTTACCCACAATCAGATGATACTACTGCAGATAGTATGTGTATACAAATGGGGTCTGCACATGTAGAAAGGCCAAGCGCCTAAAGCTCACTACTCAAACATAAATAGGAGTCACATTGACTAAAATTGGATGGTTAAATCCAATAAGGATGTACTGCTCAAAATAGCATCTTACTATGTTGGATTCAGTACTGGTGTAGTTCTGATTGTCTTCACAATAACCTTTCTTCACATTCAAAAGACATTTGCATGTAAAGATTTGCTTATTCTCGCATATACCAAATTATTTCTTCCTTTTCATTCCACACTTGATCTTATAAATAAGATCTTATATTTATGTCATAACCTAAGACCAATTTTAGTAGGTCGGCTCTAAAGGATATTACAATAAAATCAATTTACAAATAAAATAATATCCGATGCAATAATCGATTCAACATGTTGGCTTGATGCATTTACAATAACAACAAAATCATCTCCAAAGTGTGTCGTGCTGATTTGGAATAGGTAAGCCTGTCGGTGCTTATCCTGGACCTATTTGTCGGTAACAGCAAATATGTAATAACGAATATACCAATGAACAAATCTCTAAGACAAAGTGTCCAAACGATGTCTTCGACATAACCAGGTGTTTTCCATGCCATTCCAAATGTCAGTGATCGGTGTACCAGATATCAGTGACTATGCATAAGTCACTTGCTTGTTGGTGAACATTGTCGATTCTTCAAAGTGCCAGAGTTGATAAGTGATAGTAGGTGTTGACATGAATGAAAAAACCATACCAAAATACCAACAATCTCCCCCTTTGGTATTGATGGCAACACAAGATGGAAAAACCATCAAAGTGCCAAAACAGAAATGCCAAATACCAAAAAACCAACAATCTCCCAAAAGAGATCATAACCAGAAATCAAAAACTCAAATACAGAGAGTAATCTATCATCTCAATAAATAAATAATCTCTCCCCAAAAGATAATGTGTTTTTCCATATCAATCTCTCCCTCTTTGACATCAAATGCCAAAGCCAATACAAAACCAAATTCAAATACAAAATACCAATCAATTCAGTATACCAACTACTCCCCCTAAGAAGTAGTTTCCTCATCAAAGCCGAAGTAAAAGATTTCTCTGTTAATTCTGTCGGTTGATGACAAACATCAACTATCTAAGTCTCTACTGGTGGGGGTATGAACCCAAGCTGGTCTCTGAGATATTCAAAGGTCTCCTTAGGCAGAGGTTTAGTGAAAATATCTGCAATCTGCTCTTTAGTATTCACATAAACCAGTTTTACTTCTTTTGCTTCAACATTCTCTTTCAGAAAATTTAGTTTGATAGAAACATGTTTGGTTTTAGAATGTAATACCGGATTCTTAGATATATAAATTTCTACAGTGTTATCACAATAGATAGTTATAGGTTCATTGCATTTTACCTTTATGTCCTTTAACATTTGCTTAAGCCATAATACCTGTGTACAGTTAGTTGTTGTTGCAACATATTCTGATTCTGATGTTGATAAAGATGTACAACTTTGTTTCTTACTCAACCAAGAAATTAATCTGCTTTCAAGAAAAAATGCTCCACTGGTGGTGCTTTTTCTATCATCTACATCTCCTGCCCAATTTGTATCTGTGTATGCTCATAATTCAAAGTTTTCATCTATAGGATACCATAAGCCAAGATTTGTAGTGCCTTGTAAGTATCAAAAAATCCTTTTGACTGCTGATTCATGATTTTCTCTAGGATTACTCTGAAATCTTGAAACAATACATACTGCATTCATAATATCAAGTCTGATTTGTGTTAAATACAATAAACCTCCTATCATAGATTTGTACCTAGTTGGATTAACAGGGGTAGATTAATCCCTTAGTGATAATTTGTCATTTGTAGTCATAGGTGTGCTTACCGGTTTAGAGTTTTCCATCCCAAATTTATTTAGTAACTCCTTCAAGTACTTGGATTGACTCAAGAATATACCTTTATCAGTCTGTGAAATCTGCAATCCTAAAAAGAATTTTATTTCTCCAATCATAGACATTTCAAATTCTTGTTGCATTTCAATAGAAAAGTCTTTACATAATGCATCTTCTCCTCCAAAGATTATATCATCAACAAAAACTTCTATAACCAAGATGTCATCATTAGTCACTTTATAGTATAAGTTGTTGTCAGCATTACCTTTAGAAAATCCAATCTTTAAAAGATACTTATTCAATCTAGCATACAAACCTCTTGGAGCTTGTTTCAACCCATACAAATATTTTCTTAATGTGCAAACCATATCTTTGTTATCTGACAGAGAAAATCCATTAGGTTGCTTAATGTAAACTTCTTCTTCAAGATCTCCATTCACAAATGCGTATTTAATATCCATTTGATATATTTTGTAGTTCTTGTGTGCTACAAAAGCCAAGAATAATATGACTGCCTCAATTCTAGCTACCGGTGCAAAGGTTTCGTTATAATCAATTCCTTCTTTCTGAGGGTATCCTTTACACACTAGTCTTGCTTTATTTCTGATTACCTTACCATCTTCATTAAGTTTATTTCTGAATACCCATTTTGTTCCAATCACATTTTTATCTTTAGGTCAGGGAACTAATGTCCATGTGTTATTCTTCCCAATTTGCTTTAAGTCTTCTTCCATAGCTTTAATCCAGTGTTTATCTTCACATGCCTCATTAATTGATGATGGTTCAATTTGAGAAATAAGACATACCTCTTCATTTTCCTATCTTCCTCTTGTCATAACACCTTTATCCTTGTTTCTAATTATCTGATCTTCAGAGTGATTTAGTCTTACATACCGAGGTGTCTTTGTTTGTTGTTGTTCCTCAGTTACAGTGGAATTTTTAGATGATACCGATGTAACTGGATCTTCATTCTGTACCAGTGGGTTCAATGTAGGTTCATTTGTTAGTATGTCTATTGCCAGTTTAAAGTCTATATACCTTGAAGTTCCTTTAAATTGTTCATCAATCTTCACATTTGTACTCTCAACAATTTTCTGTAATCTTTTGTTAAAACATCTATATGCCTTGCTCTTAGACGAATAACCAAGAAATATTCTTTCATCACTTCTAGGATCAAATTTTCCAATATACTCATCTCTTCTAATATAGAATTTACTACCAAAATATTCTGAAATATTTAAGAGTAGGAGTAATGCCAAACCATAGTTCATGAGGGGTCTTACCAGTTTTACCTTTGATGTGAACTTTGTTGAATTTAAAGACCATTGTGCTTACTGCCTCTCTCCAATATACATGTGGAATATTTTCTTATGATAATATACTTCTAGCTGCATCTAAGATGGTTCTATTTTTCCTTTCTACAACTCCATTCTGATGTGGTGTCTAAGGTGCTGATAACTATCTTCTGATTCCATTCACTTCATAGAATGCATTAAATTCCTTAGATGTAAATTCACCTCCTTGATCTGATCTCAGACATTTGATTTTCTTACCAGTTTCATTCTCTACCATTGCTTTGAACAGTTTGAACTTCCCAAGTGGTTCCGATTTTTCTCTGAGAAAAGTAACCCAACACATTCTAGAATAGTCATCAATGTTTAGCATGAAATAACTATCACCTTGTAAACTTTTAGTTCTAGCTAGACCACATAAATCAGTATGAATTAATTCAAGAGCATTATTGGATTTTTTTGGAATACTTTTAAAAGTTGCTCTAACTTGTTTTCTAAATTGACATTCCTTACATATCGGATTGTGAGGCTTAACAATCTTAGGTAAATCTCTAGCTGCCTTAATAGTACTAATTTTTACCATGCAATAAAAATTTACATGACAGATTCTCTTATGCCATAGCCAACTTTCATCAATGTGTGCAATCAAGCATGTATTTTTATTGTTATTCAAATGAAAGATGTTGCCTCTAGTTTGATTACTAGTTGCAATTTCCAAACCAGTTCTATTCATAATTTTGCATTTACCATTCTTCAATTGTAACTAAAATCCTTTCTCAACTAATTGACCAACACTCAAAAAGATTATGCTTTAAACCTTCTACATAGTAAACATTGTCAGTATTATGCTTACCATCAAGAGATATTGTACCTTTTCCTTTGATCAAATAAGCTTTGTCATCTCCAAATCTTACTAAGCCTCCATTATATTCCTGAAAGTTCAATAATTTACCTTTATCACCAGTCATGTGATGTGAACATCCTGAATCAATGATCCATTCATCCTTAACTTCAATTTTGGCTGCCAGGGTCTGTTCTACCGGTTGAGCAGTAGGTGTCAGTTGATCTTCTGTTATAGTAACAAAAACCCAACCATTGTCTATTGGATCTTCATCAGAATCATTAGTGACTCCTTCATCAACAAGATAACAAGATTTGTCTTTATTCTTCTTAAATTTGTATCTTTGATATTCAGGGTTAGGCTTGTATGTTCTCCTAGCTTCTTCTCTTAGTCTATCATGTCAATTAGGGCATCTAGAAGCCATATGACCAATCTTACTATAGTTAAAGCATTTAAAGAGTGTTTTACCTTCATACTTACTTCCAACTGGACCTTTAGGCATATTTCTTGCAAATAGTGCTTCAAGTTCTTCAAGTTCTTCATTTTCTCTTTTGCTTTCCTCAAGTTCTCTTGCATAAAAGGCTTTCCAATCAGACTTGTCAAATGATGTTGATGCCTTAAAAGCTAAATCTTACAGTACCGGTAAAGATTAATGCATGAAATATAAAGACGATAACATCCACAACACATAACACCAATATTTGTATGTGGAAACCCTGTAAGAGGAAAAAGCACGATGGGAAACCTTACCCACAATCAGATGATGCTACTGCAGATAGTATATGTATACAAATGGGGTCTGCGCATGTAGAAAGGCCAAGCACCTAGAGCTCACTGCTCAAACATAAATAGGAGTCACACTGACTACAATTGGATGGTTAAATCCAATAAGGATGTACTGCTCAAAATAGCATCTTACTATGCTGGATTCAATACCGGTGTAGTTCTGATTGTCTTCACAATAACCTTGCTTCACCTTCAAAATATTTCTGCATGTAAAGCTCTGCTTATTCTTGCATATACTGAATTATTTCTTCCTTCGCATTCCACACTTGATCTTACAAATAAGATCTTACATTTATATCATAACCTAAAACCAATTTTAGCAGGTCGGCTCTAAAGGATATTACAATAAAATCAATTTATAAATAAAACAATATTCGATGCAATAACCGATTCAACATGTCAGCTTGATGCATTTACAATAACAACAAAATCATCTCCAAAGCGTGTCGTGCCGGTCTAGAATAGATAAGCCTGTTAGTGCTTATCCTGGACCTATTTGCTGGTAACAGAAAATATGCAATTACGAATATACCAATGAACAAATCTCCAAGACAAAGTGTCCAAACGATGTCTTCGACATAACCAAGTGTTTTCCATTCCATTCCAAATGTCGGTGAACATCATATCCTGCCGGTGTACCAGATACCGGTGACTATGCATAAGTCACTTTCTTGCCGATGAATATTGTCGATTCATTAAAGTGCTAGAGTTGATAAGTGATAGTAGGTGTTGACATCAATGACAAAACCATACCAAAATACCAACATATCTGGTGTCTTTATATGGTGTTCTTTTGTCTGTGTTTATCTTAATGTATTGCAAACTGAAATTAAAATACTCCTTTGCTTGATTATCCCCTTAGAATTGACGATAGGAGAGCTTATTCTGCACTCTGCTTTCCCTATAGCATGTATGCCCACTCGACCAGATGCCCTTACTTAAAAATCTCTTGTATAGAAGCCAAAATCCTTCTAGTTATTGGCACAAGAGGTCGAACCTCTAATGAGACACACACATACAGTTCTCAGTAGAGATACGAAGTTTTCTATGAGGAGTTTTCATGAAAATTGATGCTTGGCTGCCCCAGAGAAGTGAGTGTCATGGAGTGGAGCCTGTGGGGTCAAACATCTAAGTATCCACTTTGAATAGCGTAGCCTTAGGAAAACCCATGTGAGATTCAACAACTATTGTCCTACCTTTCCACAAGAATTGTGCTTGTCTTTTCAGTTCTATTTTCCGAACATTGTGTCTGTTGTGTTTGCATTACGTTCTCAATCAAAAACAAAAACAATCACCCTTTTGAAGAACAATTTGGAACTTGCTTGGAAAAACATAAAGTCACGTATTTGTAGCATAGAGTCACGCATTTGAAGTGGAGAGTTGCGTATATAAAACCTTTAACTATGCATTCAAATAACAAAACAACGCATTCGAACAACAAAGTCGCATATATATGATATCTGATAGTGCATTTATCAAGAAGTTGCACTTTTCCAAATTTGGTCATGCATACACTTTGCAAAGTCATGGATTTGCATAACAATTTAGCACATTTATCAAATTTGGTAGCGCATTTACACAATTTGATCATGCATTCACAACAAAGTGCATGTCCCCTTATCAAATCAATTTTTTTTTTAATAGGGATACCCCTTTTCAAGAAGATCTCATTTCAACTGTCATAGGCTTCATAGCTAGTCAAACCAACAAGGTTCTTGAACATTTTGAACATAAAGCTAGATCACACTTAAGGTTTATATAAGTATTCATCTCAACAAGTTTTAGATCCAACATTCTAAAGTGCATAATCGCTTATCTTTGATAAATTGAGCTTACAAACATAGTTTCTCATCAGGATATATCATCCTTTATCTCTAAACTAAGAAGCTTAATCAAAATAACCTTGTTCTTTACATTGGATATATCATTCCACTTTTAGATAGATTATATCAAAATTTCACAAAATCTGCACTCTCGTTAGAATCAAAAACTTGCAAATTATCACAATACCTATATGACCATTTTGTGTCATCTCAAAAAGAGGAAACTTAGTTATAATGCACTCTTGAAAAAGAGAAGGTTTCTATACATAAACCGCAAAATTCTGTTGAAGCATCGCATATTCCTACACTATTTTTGTGACTATCTATGTGGTCGTGGAACTGAGTTTGATGAAGATACCTTACAAGCACATTTTTTTCAACAAAGAAACACTTTATCTCAATGTACCAATAGAGGTGGTAGAATCAATTTAGCTTATTTGTCTGAACAATTGATCACCTATTGAGTTACATCTAGAAGATCAAAACTTAGGAAGTTTTTAATCGATCATATGCCAGTTTGGACTAGAGCTCAACATGAGCAATTGAGAAAACAAGAAAAATAAATGGAAGAAGAAAATCCAATGTTTTATGAATTTGGACACATAGATGTTGATGAAGAAGCAATCAATAATACCATTAGAGACCTTCAACAAGATTCCAGATTTGACAAATTAATGGAAAGAATCTTAGAAAAAGAAGAGAAAAAATATTTCCTAATGTTGGCAAGTTCAAGAGCAATATTGCCACAAGGTTTTAATATGGAAAGTTTAAAGAAAAATGCTGAAACAAGTCATAATCAAAACATTGATGACCACAATGACGATGACTTGAATCGAGTAAACCGGGAAGAAACAAGAAAAGATAGAGAAGAAACAAGATGAGATAGAACAAGAAGAGATCGGGATGATACCACAAAGAACCAAGATGAAACAAGAAGGGATCATGGTGACAAAATAACTCATGAGGATACAAGGAGAACTCGTGTAGAAAATCCTCTATTAACTCTCACTCAACAAATGCAAAATTTGCAACAACAGATACAAGATATGTAGAATGGAATAAGTTCTAAAAGATATTCCTTGGAGGATATATGTTCATATCCTTTTGACAAGAGTTTGAACATGATACCATTCCCACAACATTGTGAAATCCCAAAATATGATAAATATGATGGAAAAATGAATCCTCAAGATCACATTAGGGAATTCTATACCATGAGTATGGAATTTGTGCACAATGAAACCTATCTCATGTGTTAATTTCCCACAAGTTTGAGTCGACAATCAATGGAATGGTCCTCTAAATTATCACTCGAGATTAGATCATTTGAGGATCTTGTGAACAAGTTCATTTTACAATATTCATATAACATACAACATGAGATAACGGTGTTGGATTTATGTAACATCAAATAAAAGAATGTTGAACCTTTTATGGTTTTTCTACAACGATGGACACAATTGTTTAACAGATACCCTAGAGAGGTACAAGATCAAGAGAAAATGGACATGTTCATTGATAATCTTACCAATGAAATGAGTTATAGACTCAAATTGAAATGTCCTCATAGTTTTACAAAGATGATTGAAAATGGTCTAAAAATAGAGGATGCTATGGTTAAGAAAGGAGAATTAAAACTCTGCAATTCCTCTAACTACAACAACAAAAACAATGGTAACAACAACAATGAAAATAATAGCAACAATGATAAACCAAAATTTTTGACGAAGAACAAAAATGTTGCCAATGAGGGAGTATCTTATAACAATGATGCTAAACCAAAACAATCAATCAATGAAGTCAAGCACTAGTAAACAATCAAGAGAATATTAAACCAAAGTCCTTTTATTCCAACCCCCATAGAAAATTTACAAACTTTGGGGAACCATTGGAATCAGCTTTAAAAAGTCTTCTTGCAAACAAGTTGATCACATTACCAAAAGTGAGAGATTTAGAGCCTAAGGTCAAACCAATTTGGTGGAATGACAATAATTTTTGTGATTTTCATAGAAACAAAGGACATTAAATGAATGATTGTCAAAGACTGAAACATCTCATGCAGGATTTGATTGATAATGAGGTTATCATAGCAGATGGTCATAAAACTAATCAATCACAGTTGGCATTCAAAACTACACTCCCCAATTATGAAAAGGGTGGACCATCCAATCCACCATGTGACAAGGGAAAAGAAAAGGTAAACTATACCTACACATATGACAATGTAGTGAATGTCATCATTGTTAAGGATAAAGCACCTGCAGAACCAGTAAATGTCATTACTCTAAGTAAGGCAAAGGTAATATTTCCAAGTGTAACAAACAATATAACATCCAATTCAAAATAGTATAACTTAGTGGATAAATTACAAAAAATACCCACACAAATATCAATCGTGGAGCTTCTCAAGATCTCACCAATGCATAAGGAAATATTGGAGAAAGCTCTAGTGGAAACAACAGTCTCTAAGGACTTGGACATTGATTAATTTTAAAACATATTGGGATATCTCATAGCCCCTTATTTCTTATCATTCTCATAACATGATGATGTATCATTGCAACATCCTCATAATGCTTTGCTACTCATAGAAGACACTATTCATACAACCCACGCCAAACATGTTCTTATAGATGGAGGAGATGCCTTAAACATTTGTGCATTAAGTTTGCTAAAAGCTTTGGGATATTCAAAAAATGTAGTGGATCCTAAAAAGAAAATAATAATCAAGGCCTATGATGAAGAAGAACTCTCTTCTAGGGGAACAATGGTTTTACCACTCAAATTAGTACTAGTTGAGAGAGATACAGTTTGTCAAGTTTTGGAATTGAATTTATCTTACAATATTCTTCTGGGTAGACCATGGATTCATGATATGCAATAATTTCCCTCAACATATCATCAATGTGTCAAATGTCCTCATAATGGACAAGAAATAACCATATCAACAGATTCCAGTCAGTATTGCAACAATTTGAAACCAGCTCAAGATGCAAGGATTCCTCATAATAAAGAAGTATTATCTCCTAGCGAAGCATCTCAAGAGACATTATATACCTCCACTTTGGAAATTTTTGAGAAAAAAGCTAAAATTCAATGATGCAGGAATGGGAAAGTATTCTTTGCAAACTTTACCTCTTTCTCCAAAGTCATATGGACAACCAACAAATGCAAAAACACAAATCCAGCAAAAACCTATTGAAATATTTGATGGAAAATTTATCAGAGCTGGAACATTATCTGACGAAACTGAAGAAA
Organism: Cryptomeria japonica; assembly: GCF_030272615.1. Classification (NCBI taxonomy): domain Eukaryota; kingdom Viridiplantae; phylum Streptophyta; class Pinopsida; order Cupressales; family Cupressaceae; genus Cryptomeria; species Cryptomeria japonica. The sequence continues at coordinate 14,629,729 of NC_081405.1, forward strand.
AGGACATCCTTGATTGGCTATACAAAGATGAAGAAGAAATCAGAGCAACAGTTTTAGATATCACTAACCCCACAGATCAGTATGGCAATGGATTTGGAATCATACAGAGAATGGGATACCAGGGAAAGGCCCTATTGGCAAGCATCAAGAAGGCATCATAAAACCAATCACAACTCACTCTCAACATGTTAAAGATAAATATGGACTTCTGTATGACCAACATACTCAACCTATACAAAATTGAGATCATCATCAAAATCCACAATGGAGAAGAAAAGTAGCACACAAAGAGGAATCATGGCAAGAAGTGATACAAAAAGCAGTTGGAAAGTGAAACATAAAACAAAAAGAAGAGGAATATGAGAAACAAAAATAAGAACTTGTCATTCAAAGAAAGGAGGCTTCCTATAAATAGATTCACCAAGTGCAAGCAAGTACAGAACCTAATCAAGTCAATATAGAACCAACAACATAACTCATATCAGCAGTCAAAAAACTCTTCTCACCATACAATATTCCTGTCAGATACAGTGGTGTAGTCCTAGAAAGTGATTCTGAAATTGACTCACATGAATATGAATGGGATCCAAATCCACTATCTAATTTATCAAGTGGAGAAATTGAAGACAAGGATGCTACTCCAAAAGACAACACATCTTCAAAGAAACAAAAATAAGAGCTTGACAGAAGACAAGAAGAAATCAAAATCCAAAGAAAAGAATCATATGCTAGAAAATAGGAGGAAAAAAATAACAGAAAATAAGAAGTCATTGTTGGCATTTTTTATGATGATGTTGTGATTGTCATTGATGGACACACACTTGCTTTGAAATCACTTTTTGTATGTATGAGTTATTCTCAACCGGTATTTGTTCCAAACTGGTATTATGTATTATAGTCTTTAGACTATCGGTGTTTTGCAGAAAGTGTTTACCAATCTCAAGCAGTATGAAGACTTCAAGTGGTTCAAGGATCCCAAAGTGGTACAAAGAAACAAAGCGGTTGTTATCATTTTTCCCAGTCTTAATTTTGGCAAACTAGTAATCAGTCAAATATGTGAACCAGTAATAGGCAGATGTATGAACCGATATTACTCTGTGAGGAGTTACCAACTGGTATTATTTTTGTGATGAGTTATCATCCATCGACACTTTGGCGGTGATTCTGTGTCATGTTACCAAATGTGTCTAGATGCACTAAACCTAGGAACTTGCAATGTAATCCTATTGGACCGACATGAAATTAGATTCCTTTATAAGGACATCATGTCTAGGGTTTTAGGAGTTGTTAGGGTTTTGTGTGGTTGATGAGGTTTTTGCATGTGCGATCATAGAAGAAGATTAGGTTTGTGTGAAGAAATAGAGTGTCAAGATTTTGAAGACTGATGTAATACTGAAATGCATTAACAATGAGTTATCAAGGATCTAACCAAGTATACTATGCTAGTATTTAGATCACTCACTTTTTGATTACTCACATCTTCGACAAGTCTATAACCCTTAACCGGGTAGGCCTAGAGAAGCCTTTGTAAATCCTCTAACAAGGTGGTTCACAACTGTGGATCTGAAATCCTCTCACAAGGTAGTCTTTAATCGGACTTATCTCCTAACAAATATTGATTTTCCTAACAGGATTTGTTCTGGTAAAGAACATTGTATGACCTTAACCGATCTGGTTACTATTCTGCAGATAGTTGCTTGTGAGTTTCATCTCACTGTGGTCTTTCCCATTTGGGTTTCCATGTCAAAATCTCTTGTGTTATGGTGATTGTGCTTCAGTGGGTGAATGCCTTATTTGTTGTTTGGTTTGCATTTGTGTTAATCATTTTATTAGTAAAATTGTTATATCAGTTTACTGCTAAAATGTTTAAGTGTTTAAGTTCAGTATTTTTTGGTATACTAATTCACCCTCCCCCTCTTAGTATTCATCAATTGGTATCAGAGCCAACCTTTCTATAGTCTAACCACTTGGAAGGAGATATGGGGGAATACACTGTGAGGGAACTTACTCATTGTCTCACTCAGACTGAGAAAGCCTTCGATAAACTCAAAGTCAACTATAAAGCCTCTCTAGCAAAGAGAAGAGAGCATGTTGAGAAACTGATGGAGCTTACTGAAAATAGTTCTTCTGATGAAGCAGACATGGAAGCCCTAGTTGAAGAAGTTGAAAAACTGAATGAATATAATGCTAACCTAAGAAGGGAATTGGAAGGACTGACTATTAGAATGTGTCAAGAGCTTGAGAACCGGAGGAAAGCTGAAAATCCGGTAAAAGACAAATATCATGAGATCTCCAAGCTGAAGCAAGAAATCAGTGCACTTAAAACTCATCTCCAAAAGAGTAAAGTGGAAAAAGAAGAAATGCAAGGTGAACTAAACATGGCTATTTTTTAGAATGCAACCTTGAAGGAATCCAATGCTGCTATTTCTGAAGAACTCACTGAGGTAAAGGAATTACTTGCCAAATTCAATAATAGCACTGTTAAGCTAGAACAAAAGCTTGAATCAGCAAAATCAGTGAAGAATACCACTAGACTTGGTTTTTCTGGTTATGAGGAAGGTGAGATCTCTGGAACAAAAGATGGACCATCAAAGAAGCAACTAGCACCAAAGGATAAAGGTAAGAAAAAGTTAAAACCTGTTTGCTTTAATTGTCTCAACAAAGGACACACTGCCAATGTATGTAGAAGTAAGGCTTACAATAATTTTTCCTACTTTCTAAACAATAAGCCTAGATCCAATAGATTCAATGGTAACTGTTATGCATGCAACAAGTTTGGGCATAGAGCATTTGAGTGTAGGTCTATTATACACAACACTGGAAGATATCCTCAAAGGAGTCAAGGAGTTTTTCCTGAATCCTCTATGAACCGGAATCCAAACCGCTATAATGCCTATGACCATCAGTCAGGTGGTGGTGGCCATCAAGCGGCAACCAGTTGGAGAGAAACGTATTTGATTTGTCATAGTAGCAGTCACACTCCTGCAACATGTAGGAGGAAGAATGGTAGAATGAATAATGGACCGTGGAGAACATCTGGAATGGCTTGCTATCATTGCAACAAATCGGGACACCCTGCCAGAACCTGCAGAATGAGAAAGAACATATCAGATGATATACCTATCACTCCAGAAGGAAAGATTGATGTTGAAGCTGTTGAAACAAATATGAAGACAACATGGAAGAAGAAACCTGAAGAAGTGTCACAAGAAGAACCGATTTCTGCACCTAGTGTGGAAGTCGTTGAACTAGCAAACTAAGCTTCGGAAAAGCTTAGGGGGAGCAAAATGGTGAAATGTTTCGAACCCCTAGTTTACACTGGTAAAAGACCTTAACTGGTATGTTATACCTATCAATTGACAGAAGATCGAAAATGGTAAAAGGCAAATTAGGGTTTACGCCCTAATGGTGGACCATTTATTATGGTAGGTGAAGAATTCATTTAAAAGGGATTTTCAAGTCATTTTCACTTATCATTTGCGAGCGAAGAAATTTTCAAACGCAGAGCAACAAAAGGTGATTTGACTTGTGATTCATAGAGATTTCAAAAATTTGAAAGAAGAATCCAGAGATAATATCAATCAATCAGGTGAAGAACACAAGGTGGTAATCCAGCAACTGAAGTAGTGTGTGGTGAAGTTGAAGTTGCAAACCCTAAATTGCGGATTTCTGAAGGTATTTATCAAAAATTCTTGTTTATCCTTTTATCATGGCTTCTGCATCGCACTCCAGTCCTAGTGCACCTGATGATTTAGTAGATTTAATCCAACAAAAGGAAAAATACAATGCCCTATCCAAGATACCTGCTAGTGTTATAGTTGAGGAAGGTATTTTAGATTATATTGATTGCAAAATAGAAGACCTAGGATCTCTAGCGATCAAATCTCAGTTAAGTTTATTCTACGGGAAGGACAAGAAGATCAAACCGAAATATAGCATCTTGGAAAAGAAGAAGCTTCACAATGTGGTGTATTTTCTTGAAGAGTTCATAGAAGATCACATTTGAATCATTCTAAGCAAAGTGCACTGTAAAAAAATGTATCTTGAGCGCACACATGACATCACACCGGAAGCTATTCATGTCATCACCGGTTTTTGTAATGTTGGACATGTGCCAGCCCTAAGGAAAGTTATTAAGATGGGAATGACCAAGCTCACCATTTCTCTAAGCAACCAATGGGGAATGACCGTCAATACCATCAAGGACGACTGGTCAAATATGCTTTGTTGGTGATAGGTTATCGAACGTTCTATGCTAGCATAATTAACTCTATCTCTACTGCAGTGATAAATGTCACCTACAAGATGATCACGGAAGATGCCTCATTTGATTTATGCACCTGTATGCAAAGGAAACTTCTAGTGAACCTGAAGTCAATTAAACAGGACAATGCCTTAAGATTTAAATTTGGACAACTGCTGGTAGGATTTTTTTCTATTTTCAAGGCTATTTCCTAGGAATCGGTGATATACAATGGTCTACTGACCAACCGGTTACAAAGAAAATTAAAGAGAGTCTACAAGTGGTAGGAACCGGTTATCCTGAAGTCTTGAACAAATACTATGATGAGTTCAGATGCAAGATGAGACAGAGGGAGAATATCTGGTGATATTGTCAAGAAGTATGAAGAGGACATCTTCTTTATCATCAGAGTAGATGAGTGCATAATGGAGGTGGTTCAGCCTAGAAAAGAAGAAGTGGAGCCCATGGGATATGAGGTAATGTATGACATGCTAGACGGGTATGCCTCTACCCTATTTGCCTCACCTCTTGATCCAAAGAAGAAGAGAACAGACACCTATTTGGAGAGGGTAACACCGGTTGAAGAACCTTCAGTAAAGAAGGGAAAGGCAATGCCATCTGTATCGGCACCGGTTACTTCAGCAATTCCTAAAGTGACCAAGCGGTCACCAGCAAAGAAGAAACCAGAAGTTGCACCTGTCGAGGTCTTTGAAAGGAAGTGTAAAACTAAGAACACCTCACCAGACTCATATAAAACTTGAGGTACAGCCTAAAAAGATTAGGCAAACGAGGAAGAAGACAAAGACAACCAGCAATGAACCGGCATCATCAGCACCAATAAATATAGACATTTCCTCTTACAAACCTTTGACACATTGTCAAAGAACTATAAAAAATATTAGGAGAAAGGTGCTAAGTGATTTAATAGATCACTTCGATGATTTTAATGACAATGAAAAGGAGGAAGTTGAACAGGAAGTTATTCAATATTTATGTATTAATGATCAATCGCCATCAGAAATTAGATCTGTGACACCAGATTCTTTATATAATTCTTTAGATAACAAATGGTGCATTGCCATAGAAAAGGAACAGTAAATAAGACAAGAAATATTTGCACAATATTTTCTTGATGTGTCAAATTCAAAACTTTATGAAATTATGGAAAATTACAAAGGCCTCTTCTTCATGAGAAGAAGAAGACTCCTGTTATTGGAAGGGAAAGTCCCTGAAGTGGTAAAAGATACCCACTCACATGCCAAAGCCGGTCTGAGGTTGCACCAAGTGTCCGAAGCCAACAAGAAGCCTGAGCAAGGACTGGAAACTAGAAAACCGAATGAGGTACATGACAATGAAAGAGAACCGGTCACTAAACAAATGGACCCTATTGACATTAATGCTTTGGATGGTGAAAATGTCACTCTAGATGCAGCAAAGGACGAGGCTGACAAAGAGAGAGTGGACAAAGATAAAGCTGATAAAGTGGAAGCAGAGAAAGAGAAAAAGCATAAAGAGAAAGAGGAGAAGAAGCAAAAGGAAGAGGAGAAGAAGCAAAAGGAAGAGGAGAAGAAGAAAGAGGAAGAGGAAAATAAGAAAAAGGAAGAGGAGAAGAAGAAAAAAGAAGAGGAGAAGAAGAAAGAGGAAGAGGAGAAAAACAAACAGGAAGAGGAGGAGAAGAAAAAGGAAGAGGAGAAGAGGAAACAGGAAGAGGAGAAGAAGAAAGAAGAAGATAGAAACAAGGAAGAAGAAAAGAGAAAGAACGAAGCAGAGGAGCAAAACAAGGCTGAAGAGGAAAAGCAAAGAGCCAAAGAGAAGGAGGAAGCAGAAAAGAGCACACAGGTGGAGACCCCTAAGGCAACCAGTAGTCAAGCCAAACCAACTGACATTACCAGTCCCATTGACCTCCAATCTGCAAATGAAACGGAGCTACTGCAAAGCATTAAGCTTTCCCAAGAGCGACTGGAAGCGCTAAGGAGGAAGAAGGAACAAGATGTTATTCAAACTGCGGTAGAAACTCTTACCAGTTTGATACCTGGTACCAACCTTTCCAGTACTAATTCCTCTCTGGCCCAACTGAAACTTTTATGCATAGTTGTAGAGGACCAGGTGCAATACCTGGAAGATGTTGTTGAAGCCAATGTACAAAAGAAGCATCAAAACACACTGAACACTACCTTAGCGAAGAAATTTAATGAGCTCTAGTCAAAACTTTAGAAAGTGCAGAAAGACATAGAGATGCTATGGATGAGGGGAAATTACTACTCAGTAAGATAAGCCAACCCCGTCTATTCTTTAATGATGTGCTTGCTCAAAAAGAAAAACTGCAATTTGATTTGTAGGCATATTTAAGCACCTTCAACATGCCCTATGATTCCTTCACCACATTTGGGCAAACCGTTCACCGATTTCAACTCCAGACTGCCAGAATAGAGTTGGAAATCACCAACCAGACCAGAGATTTGTAGGAACTTCAACTGGTTCTACTACCACGACTGCAAATACTTCAGAAGTTCTATCTCAATCTGGATGCCTTAATGGTTACTCAAGAGATGAGTACCTTGGACTACATGGAGGAATAGGTATCCCATATGCAAATGGAAAGTGAGGTTGCTACCTCATTGCTTCAGTCATCGTCCTTATCCATGAAGACATTTATGCAGAATTTTAAATAGGTTTTTGATAAGTTTCACTCATTATTGTCATAAACATTTATTATTGTGATAATGAGAAATAGGGGTTATTCTGCAATACTTTGTCATTGTTGGCAAAGGGGAAGTAGTATACAATAATTTTTGTGATTTTCATAGAAACAAAGGACATTAAATGAATGATTGTCAAAGACTTAAACATCTCATGCAAGATTTGATTGATAATGAGGTTATCATAGTGGATGGTCATAAAACTAATGAATCACACTTGGCATTCAAAACTCCACTCCCCAATTATGAAAAGGGTGGACCATCCAATCCACCAGGTGACAAGGGCAAAGAAAAGGTAAACTATACCTACACATATGACAATGTAGTGAATGTCATCACTATTAAGGATAAAGCACCTGCAGAACCAGTAAATGTCATTACTCTAAGTAAGGAAAAGGTAATATTTCCACGTGTAACAAACAATATAGCATCCACTTCAAGATAGTATAACTTAGTGGATAAATTACAAAAAATACCCACACAAATATCAATCGTGGAGCTTCTCAAGATCTCACCAATGCATAAGGAAATATTGGAGAAAGCTCTAGTGGAAACAACAGTCTCTCAAGACTTGGAAGTTGATTAATTTCAAAACATATTGGGACATCTCATAGCCCCTTATTTCTTATCATTCACAGAACAAGATGACGTATCATGGCAACATCCTCATAATGCTTTGCTACACATAGAAGACACTATTCATACAACCCGTGCCAAACATGTTCTTATAGATGGAGGAGATGGCTTAAACATTTGTGCATTAAGTTTGCTAAAAGATTTGGGACATTCAAAAAATGTAGTGGATCCTAAAAATAAAATAATAATCAAGGCCTATGATGAAGAAGAACTCTCTTCTAGGGGAACAATGGTTTTACCACTCAAAATAGTACTAGTTGAGAGACATACAGTTTGTCAAGTTTTGGAATTGAATTTATCTTACAATATTCTTCTAGGTAGACCATGGATTCATGATATGCAATAATTTCCCTCGACATATCATCAATGTGTCAAATTTACTCATAATGGACAAGAAATAACCATATCAATGGATTCCAGTCAGTATTGCAACAATTTGAAACCAGCTCAAGATGCAAGGATTCCTCATAATAGAGAAGTATTATCTCCTATCAAAGCATCTCAAGAGACATTATATACTTCCACTCTGGAAATTTTTGAGAAAAAAGCTAAAATTCAATGATGCAGGAATGGGAAAGTATTCTTTGCAAACTTTACCTCTTTCTCCAAAGTCATATGGACGACCAACAAATGCAAAAATGCAAATCCAGCAAAAACCTATTGAAATATTTGATGGAACATTTGTCAGAGCTAGAACATTATCTAATGAAACTGAAGAAAAGGACATCCTTGATTAGCTATACAAAGATGAAGAAGAAATCAGAGCAACAGTTTTAGATATCACTAACCCCACAGATCAGTGTGGCAATGGATTTGGAATCATACAGAGAATGGGATACCAGGGAAAGGCCCTATTGGCAAGCGTCAAGAAGGCATCATAAAACCAATCACAACTCACTCTCAACATTTTAAAGATAAATTTGGACTTTTGTATGACCAACATACTCAACCTATACAAAATTGAGATCATCATCAAAATCCACAATGGAGAAGAAAAGTAGCACACAAAGAGGAATGATGGCAAGAAGTGATACAAAAAGCAGTTGGAAAGACAAACATAAAACAAAAAGAAGAGGAATATGAGAAACAAAAATAAAAACTTGTCATTCAAAGAAAGGAGGCTTCCTATAAATAGATTCATTAAGTGCAAGCAAGTACAAAACCTGATCAAGCCAGTACAGAACCAACAACATAACTCATATCAGCAGTCAAAAAACTCTTCTCACCATACAATATTCCTATCAAATACAATGGTGTAGTCCTAGAAAGTGATTCTAAAACTGACTCACATGAATATGAATGGGATCCAGATCCACTATCTGATTTATCAAGTGGAGAAATTGAAGACAAGGATGCTAGTCCTAAAGACAACACATCTTCAAAGAAACAAAAATAAGAGCTTGACAGAAGACAAGAAGAAATCAGAATCCAAAGAAAAGAAGCATATGCTAGAAAATAGGAGGAAAAAATTAAGAGAAAACAAGAAGTCACTGTTAGCAATTTTTATGATGATGTTGTGATTGTCATTGATGGACACACACTTGCTTTGAGATCACTTTTTGTACGTACGAGTTATTCTTAACCGGTATTTGTTCCAAACCGGTATAATGTATTATAATATTTAGACTATCGGTGTTTTGCAGAAAGTGTTTACCGATATCAAGTGGTATGGAGACCCAAGCGGTATGAAGACCTCAAGTGGTTCGAGGATCCCAGAGCGGTACAAAGAAACAAAGCGATTGTTATCATTTTTCCCAGTCTTCATTTTGACAAACTGGTAATCGGTAAAATGTGTGAACCGGTAATAGGTAGATGTATGAACTGGTATTACTCTGTGATGAGTTACCAACCGGTATGATTTTTGTGATGAGTTATCATCCACCGACACTTTGGCGGTGATTCTGTGTCGTGTTACCAAATGTGTCCAGATGCACTAAACCTAGGAACTTGCAATGAAATCCTATTGGACCAACATGAAATCATATTCCTTTATAAGGACATCATGTCTAGGGTTTTAGGAGTTGTTAGGGTTTTGTGTGGTTGATGAGGTTTTTGCATGTGCAATCACAAAAGAAGAATAGGTCTGTGTGAAGAAACAGAGTATGAAGATTTTGAAGATTGAAGTAATGCTGAAATGTATTAACAATGAGGTATCAAGGATCTAACCAAGCATACTATGCTAGTATTTAGATCACTCACTTGTTCATTACTCACATCTTCAAAAAGTCTGTAACCCTTAACCGGGTAGGCCTGGCAAAGCCTTTATAAATCCTCTAACAAGGTGGTTCATAACTGTGGATCTGAAATCCTCTCACAAGGTAGTCTTTAATCGGACTTATCTCCTAACAGAGATTGAGATTCCTAACAGGATCTGTTCTAGTAAAGAACATTGTATGACCTTAACCGGTCTAGTTACTATTCTATAGATAGTTACTTGTGAGTTTCATCTCACTGTGGTTTTTCCCATTTGGGTTTCCATGTCAAAATCTCTTGTGTTATGGTGATTGTGCTTCTGTGGGTGAATGCCTTATTTGCTATTTGGTTTGCATTTGCGTTAACCGGTTTGTTAGTAAAACTGTTATATCAGTTTACTACTAAATTGTTTAAGTGTTTAAGTTCAATATTTTTTGGTATACTAATTCACCCCCTCTTAGTATTCATCAATTGGTATTAGAACCAACCTTTCTATAAGTCTAACCACTTAGAAGGAGATATGGGGGAATACACTATGAGGGAACTTACTCATCGTCTCACTCAGACTGAGAAAGCCTTCGATGATCTCAAAGTCAAATATAAAGCCTCTCTAGCAAAGAGAAGAGAGCATGTTGAGAAACTGATGGAGCTTACTGAAAATAGTTCTTCTGATGAAGTAGACATGGAAGACCTAGTTGAAGAAGTTGAAAAATTGAATGAATCTAATGCTAACCTAAGAAGGGAACTAGAAGGACTGACTATCAAAATGTGTCAAGAGCTTGAGAACTAGAGGAAAGTTGAAGATCTGGTTAAAGACAAAGATCATGAGATCTCCAAGATGAAGAAAGAAATCAGTGCACTTACCGCTCATCCCCAAGAGAGTAAAGTGGAAAAAGAAGAAATGCAAGGTGAACTAAACATGGCTATTTCTAAGAATGCAACCTTGAAGGAATCCAATTCTGCTATTTCCAAAGAACTCACTGAGTCAAAGGAAATAGTTACCAAATTAAATAAGAGCACTGTTAAGCTAGAACAAAAGCTTGAATCAGCAAAACCGGTGAAGAATACCACTAGACTTGGTTTTTCTGGTTATGTCGAAGGTGAGACCTCTGGAACAAAAGATGGAGCATCAAAGAAGCAATTGGCACAAAAGGATAAAAGTAAGCAAAAGTTAAAACCTATTTGCTTTAATTTTCTCAAGGAAGGACACACTGCCAATGTATGTAGAAGTAAGGCTTACAATAATTTTCCCTACTTTCTAAACAATAAACCTAGATCCAATAGATTCAATGGTAACTGTTATGCATGCAACAAGTTTGGGCATAGAGCATTTGAGTGCAGGTCTATTATACACAACACTGGAAGATATCCTCAAAGGAGTCAAGGAGTTTTTCCTAAATCCTCTGTGAACCGGAATCCAAACCGCTATAATGCATATGACCATCAGTTAGGTGGTGGTGGCTATCAAGTGGCAACCGGTTGGAGAGTAACCTATTTGATTTGTCATGGTAGTGGTCACACTACTGCAACATGAAGGAGGAAGAATGGTAGAATGAACAATGGACCATGGAGAACACCTGAAATGGTTTTCTATCATTGCAACAAACTGGGACACCCTGCCAGAACTTGTAGAATGAGAAAGAACATATCAGATGATATACCAGTCACTCCAGAAGGAAAGATTGATGTTGAAACTGTTAAAATGGATATGAAGACAACAGGGAAGAAGAAACCTGAAGAAGTATCACAAGAAGAACCAGTTTTTGCACCTAGTGTGGAAGTCACTGAACCAGCAAACTAAACTTCGGAAAAGATTAGGGGGAGGAAAATGGTGAAATGTTTTGAACCCCTGATTTACACTGTTAAGTTCTAATGCTAATAGCTAACAAGATGAGAGGGGGGGGTGAATCATACAAACTTAATAATCCATAAATTCAATAGATTCAACCTCAGTAACTTATACTTCAGCAACATAACCAAAAACTACTAAACATGCTAACTCATAAACACATAATCATCATAACAAATATTAAACCAAATTCAACATCGAAACCCAAATAGGGCAAACCTACTGTGGGATTTCAGACCCACTAAGAAATATACTCTTCTAGAGTATGCTCGGTTAAAAGAAAATCCTGTTAAAGATTACAAACACATTGCTAGATTTTACTCGGTTAAGGAATTTCCCTTAGATCTATTAGGATCTTCACTTTGTTAGAAGTGACCTTGTCAAAGGATTTCAAACACTCATTTAGAATGTTACCTTTCTAGAGGGTTTACAAATAATACTGTTAAGTCCACTCGGTTAAGAGATTTTATGTCACTTACAAAATAACAGTAATAAAAATATATCTGCAACTTCATATCTAAAATGCTAAAGCAGATTCTATTTTGCTCAAAACAATCTTGTCATAGGACTTATCTTGTCCCTCTGCTGGGCTCCTTACTCTGTTATTTAAAACAGGTCATCAAGCTTCGGTGCTCGATAATCACTATGTAGCATCCCTGTGCTTACACTTGCCTGCATACATTATTCATCAACAATTCCTTATTTATAAACAATTCTAACTGCTTAATCTCCTTGATCACATTTCCCATGATCAATCTTAGCCATCAGATTTTCAATCTTGACTATGTTCAATGTATCCTTCGATCTGAAAAATGTTTTACCTTGCCTTGGGACTTGCATTCCTTTCTTGGAACTTGCACAAGGTTATTGCGGTTCAATCTATGTTGTAGATCTTCTTGTCGATTTTTCATTGTCATAGATTCTTTAACAAACTTCATGTGTGGCATACCAATCATTTAAACAACTCCAGCTCATCATTGTCCTTCATTAAATAATGCTTGTATTCATCCAATACGATCTGTCATAACTCAGTTGCAACTCGGTAAATACTAAACTTTACTCGGTAGACATTCCACCTTCATTAAGCGATATCGATAACCTTAGGGTTTACTGACTAGGTTCCTTAGGGTTTACCGACTAGGTTCTTTGCTCGGTGACATAGTATAGTATTAACCTTATAATCAACAACATATGTAGGATATCAAAATAATCTAAACACCATGATCTGATCATTGTCTAACTTGGTAATAGTTGCCCATTGAATAACTTATTTCTCCCCTTATTCATCACATTCTTTCTGTGTCACTTACTGACCACTTAATACTCATCAAAACATACTTCTTAAGGTATGGCAACATCATACTGAATTAGAAAATCAATTTCTTGACATCAATGACAAAATAATGTTATAAAGATAGTAATCATCATTTTTTAGTTATATCAATAATCTCCAACAACCTTCTCAATATCCTTAATGAATATCAATAATCTTTCTTTCTATTGAAAATGCCAACAATCTCCCCCTTTGGCATTGATGGCAAAACCAACAATATGGTAATACCAACAAGATATGCAAATTGATTCGGATTCAGATTGTTGTTAGACTTCTCCTGTTATCCTTGAGCTGTAGACTTCTTCTAAAAGTCTTCTCCCCCTATCATTAGTCTTCAATTATCTTCTTCATTTAGGATTTTACCATTTGGTCTTCTCCCCCTTTGACAACAATGCCAAAAAGTAAAAGAACCGAATCATGATTTCTTCCTCTATGAAGTGATTTGCCTTGCTGTGTATCATCTCAGTCTCGGTCAGAGCAACTTGTCTCTATTCACTATTTCCTACACACCTTTAGAAAACCTTCTAAAGTGTAAATCAGCATCAATCCACATATAATATTCTGTAGATTCATCGAATTGATGCTTTCACCGAACTCTATCAGTGAGTAGAAGATAGGGGTAGGACCCCTAACTTGCTTCTGAGATACTCAAAAGTGTCCCTTGGCATTGGTTTTGTGAAGATGTCTACTATTTGCTCCTTTGAACTGATATATTCTAGCAGAACTTTCTTCTCTTGAACTTCTTCTCTGAGATAATGATACTTTATAGAGATATGTTTTGTCTTGGAGTGCATTACCGGATTCTTTGAAATGTTAATGGCACTAGTATTATCACAAAATATAGTTACTAGCTCGGTAACTTTCTCATTTATACCTTCCAACAATTGTTTGATCCATGCTATATTGGTACAATTCAATGTTGTAGCAACATATTCAGCTTCAGCTGTTGACTATGAAATGCATCCTTGTTTCTTGCTAAACCAACTTGCTAGTTTATCACCCAGAAAAAAAGCTCCACCACTTGTGCTTTTCCTGTCATCAATGTTACCTACCCAATTAGCATTAGTATAAACTTTTAAATCAAAATCATTTCTCTTTTCATATACTAAGCCATAATCTTCAATGCCTCTCAGGTATCTGAAAATTCTCTTGATTGCTATCATATGGGTTTCCATGGGATCTGCAGAAAATCCTGCAACAATACCTACTGCATGTGCTATATCTAGTCTACTATGCACAACATATTGCAACTTCCCAATCATAGATAGGTAAAGTGTCTCATCAAAAGATGCAGATTCATCATTCTTTGAGAGTTTACAGTTAGTAGTCATAGGAGTACTTACCGGATTAGAATCCTCCATTCGAAATTTCTTCAAGATTTCCTTTATGTACTTGGATTGAGTAATGAAAATCTCATCTTTCATTTGCAGTATCTATAAACCTATAAAATATTTTATCTCACCGATTAATGACATCTCAAATTCTTTGCTCATTTCATTTCCAAAGTTCTTGCATAGAGAGTCATTTCCACCAAATATAATGTCATCAACAAATATCGCTGAGATCAGTATTCCATTATCCTCATCTTTCTTCATGTACATATTGTTGTTTTCACTTGTTCTTATAAAACCAATCTTGATCAAATAAGAGTGCAATCTCTCATACAATGCTCTAGGTGCTTGTTCCAGACCATATAAAGCTTTGTTCAATTTACATAACTGTTCTTTACTCTTGTCTTCAGCAAATCCTTCAGGTTGTTCAATGTAAACTTCTTCTTCTAGTATACCATTCAAAAATGCAGATTTAACATCCATTTGATATACTTTGAAATTTTTGAAAGCAGCATATGCCAACAATGTTCTTACTCCCTCAAGTTTAGCCAGGGGTGCAAAAGTCTCACCATAATCTATTCCTTCTTCTTGAGCATAACCTTTGCAAACTAGTCTTGCTTTGTTCCGAATGACCTCACCTTTTTCATTTAGCTTGTTTTAGAGAATCCACTTAGTACCGATTACATTTTTGTCCTTCAGTCTTGGGATCAGTGTCCATGTGTCATTCTTCTTGATTTGATCAATCTCTTATGTCATAGCATTTACCCAATCTTCACTGTTAAATGCCTCTTTTACTATTCTCAGTTCAAATTCAAATATCAGACATATTATTGGATCATCCTTATCTCCTATAATCTGACTTCATGCATGATGTCTTCTGACATATTTAGCTAATATAGGCTTGATAAGTTCTGTATGATCTTCTTCATCACTCGGTAACTGGACATTATCTTCATTTTCTTCAGCAGCTTTCTCGGTAGGACTTCTCGGTTGAACATAAATAAATTCTTCATAATCTTTTGGTTCTTTGGAATTTCCTTCATCATTTCTTTCTACAAATTCATTCTGTTAGATGATTTGATTAGACATTTAAATGCTTTACTTCTAGAAGAATAACCAAGAAATGTTCCTTCCTCACTTTTCTAATCAAACTTTCCATTTCTATCATCTTTGTGAACATAACATCTACTTCCAAAGATTTTAAAGTAACTTACATTAGGTTTCTTGTCATACCAAATTTCATATGGTGTCTTCATAGTTCCTTTCTTCAGTTGTACTCGGTTCAGGGTGTAAACTGCAGTGTTGATTACTTCTCTCCAAAATGTTTGAGGTACCCTCTTTTCAATCATTAGGGTTCTGGTACAATCTACAATTGATCTATTTCTTCTCTCGGCTATCCCATTTTGCTGAGGTATTCTCGGTGAAGACACTTGCCTTTTTATACCATGATCATTGCAGTATAAGTTAAATTCATCAGAAGTGAACTCTCCTCCTCTATCAGATCTAAGACATTTTAGTTGCCTTCCTATTTCATTTTCAACTCTTGCCTTGTACCATTTAAACATTTGAAAAGCTTCTGATTTTTCTTTTAAAAACATAACTGACATCATCCTTGAGTAATCATCCACAAATAATATGAAATATTTATCTCCATAATAACTTTGAACTTTCATGGGACCACAAAGATCAGTGTGTACTAGATCTAAAATTCATTTAGAAGTGTAGGACTTACTTGTAAAGCTTGATCTTTTCATCTTACCCATCTAGCATCCTTGGCACATAGCATTCTCAGGTTTTTCTAGACTCGGTAGACCTCTTACTCGGTGCTTCTTGCTTATTTTGATCAGATTATCAAAATTTACATGACAAAACCTTTTATGCCATAACCAGGTATCATCTATCTTAGCATAAAGACACTTGTTCCGAGTTGAGTCAAGATAAAATGTATTACCTTTTGTTTGTGTCCCGGTAGTAGCTAACTTTCCATGCTTGTCATGAACTTTGACAATTCCTTTCTGAAATTCTATTCGATATCCTATATTGTTTAGTTGTGCTACACTCAACAAATTGTATTTCAAACCTTCAACCCAGTATACATCATAACATCTAGCATTGTCCCGAAGTGTTATAGATCCTTTACCTTTCACTGGACATGGTGCATCATTACCAAATCTTACATAGCCTCCATCATAGTCTTCTAATTTAACAAACTTGTATTTATCACCTGTCATGTGATGTGAGCATCCACTGTCTATGATCCAAGAATTATTATTATTTATGTGAGATATTAGGGCTTTTTCTTGATACCTTTCTTCATCAGATCCATCTTTAATAGCCATATAAACAACTTCCTCTATATTAGTTTCATCAGATTTGTCATCATTGGATTCCTCATCAACTATTAAGCATGTCTTTCTATCTATCCTTCTGAAGTCTCGGTGTTCTCTGTAGTGATTGTCTTTCTGTCTGTCTTCTCGGTATTCTCTTTTTTCACTAGATTCTCTATCAGGACAGTTCGAAGCCACATGTCCTATTTTATCACAATTGAAACATTTTAAAGGTAGGTTTCCTTTATACTTACCTTTTCCTCTCAGTAACCTTCTGGCCAATAGTGCTTCAAACTCTTCCTGCTTCTTGATTTCCTCATATAGTTTGTGTACTTTTTCCATGTTCTTGCAAAATCTTTCACTTGCTCCACTGTGATCCCCTTCAGAGTGCTTACTCATTCTATCATTGTAATCATTAGATTCTATTTTATTTACCGAAGACACACTGTTATCAAAATTACTTAACTCAAATGCATGTAGCTTACCGATAGAAGCATCCAAACAAACTGGCATGTTAGGTACAGACCTCAATTCATTCATTGCAGAGACTCGAATAGCATAAGTTGGTAGAAGTGTTCTAAGAAACTTACTTGTTACATCATTTTCTTCTATAGTTCCTCCTGCTCCTTTAATTTGATTGACAGTCTCCTTTAACCTTGTACTGTATTGGGTTATGAGTCTCACCTTCATTCATTCTCATGGATTCAAGTTGTCCTCTTAGACTATCTACTTTTTCTCTTTGGACATGTTCATCACCGCCATACACAGATATGAGCTTAGTCCACATTGCTTTTGCATCATTATAGCCTTCTAGATCATTAAACTTTGAGTCATTTAGTGTTGATGTTATTTTAATCATAGCTTGAATATGTTCTTGCATTGACTATATCTCTTCCAAGTTCATCAGGTTGGTGCTTGTTGGTATGTAATCATTGTCTAGATAATATGTTTCATATTCTCCAATTCTTGATAAATGCAGCTTCATCCTTTTCTGCCATGTGGAGAAAATTGACTTGTTCAACTTTGGGGCATCCCTCTTATACATCTTCAGATCTTTTCTTCAAGTACCTTTAAATTTTTTCTTCCGGAGTCCAAAGCTCTGATACCAATTGTTAAGTTCTGATGCCAATAGCTAACAAGAGGGGGGGGGGGGGGGGGGTGAATCATACAAACTTAATAATCCATAAAATCAACAGATTCAACCTCGGTAACTTATACTTTAGCAATATAACCAAAAAACTGCTAAACATGCAGACTCATAAACACATAATCATCATAACACATATAACACTAGATTTAATGTGGAAACCCAAATAGGGAAAAACCACTATGGGATTTCAGACCCACTAAGAAATATACTCTTTTAGAGTATGCTCGGTTAAAAGCAAATCCTGTTAAAGATTACAAACACATTGCTAGATGTGACCCGGTTAAGGGATTTCCCTCAGATCTGTTAGGATCTTCACTTTGTTAAAGGTGGCCTTGTCAAAGGATTTCAAACACTCATTTAGAATGTTACCTTTCTAGAGGGTTTACAAATAAGACTGTTAAGTCCACTCGGTTAAGAGATTTTCTATCACTTACAAAATAACAGTAATAAAAATATATCTGCAACTTCACATCTAAAATGCTAAAGCAGATTCTATTTTGCTCAAAATAATCTTATCATAGGACTTATCTTGTCCCTCTGCTGGGCTCCTTACTCTGTTATTCAAAACAGGTCTTCAAGCTTCTATGCTCAGTAATCTCCTTGATCACATTTCCCATGATCAATCTTAGCCATCAAATCTTCAATCTTCACTAGGTTCAATGTATCCTTCGATCTAAAAAATGTTTCACCTTGCCTTGGGACTTGCATTTCCTTTCTTGGAACTTGCACAAGGTTACTGCGGTTCAATCTGTGTTGTAGATCTTCCTATCGATCTTTCATTGTCATACATTCTTTAACAAACTTCATGCGCGACATACCAATCATTTAAACAACTCCAGCTCATCATTGTCCTTCATTAAATAATGCTTGTATTCATCCAATACGATCTGTCATAACTCGGTTGCAACTCGGTAAATACTAAACTTTACTCAGTAGACATTCCACCTTCATTAACCGATATCAATAACCTTAGGGTTTACCGTCTAGGTTCCTTAGGGTTTACCGACTAGGTTCTTTGCTCGGTGACATAGTATAGTATTAACCTTATAATCAAAAACATATGTAGGATATCAAAATAATCTAAACATCATGATCTCATCATTGTCTAACTCGGTAATAGTTTCCCATTGAATAACTTATTTCTCCTCTTATTCATCACATTCTTTCTGTGTCACTTACCGACCACTTAATACTCATCAAAACATACTTCTTAAGATATGGCAACATCATACTGAATCAGAAAATCAATTTCTTGACATCAATGATAAAATAATGTTATAAAGATAGTAATCATCATTTTTCAGTTATATCAATAATCTCCAACAACCTTCTCAATATCCTTAATGAATATCAACAATCTTTCTTTCTATTGAAAATGCCAATATACACCAGTAAAAGACCTTAACCGATATGTGATACCTATCAATTGGTAGAAGACCATAAATGGTAAAAGACAAATTAGGGTTTACGCCCTAATGGTAGAGCATTTATTATGGTAGGTGAAGAATTCATTTAAAAAGGATTTTCAAGTCATTTTCAGTTATCATTTGGGAGTGAAGAAATTTTCAAGTGCAGAGCAACAAAAAGCGATTTGTCTTGCCATTCAGAGAGATTTCAAAACTTTGAAATAAAATCCAGAGATAATATCAATCAGTCAGGTGAAGAACACATGGTGGTAATCTAGAAACCGAAGTAGTGTGTGGCGAAGCTAAAGTTGCAAACCCTAAATTGTGGATTTCTGAAGGTATTTATCAAAAATTCTTGTTTATCCTTTTATCATGGCTTCTGCATCGCACTCCAGTCCTAGTGCACCTAATGATTTAGTAGATTTCATCCAATGAAAGGCGAAATACAATACCCTATCCCAGATACCTGCTGGTGTTATAGTTGAGGAAGGTATTTTAGATTATATTGATTGCAAAATAGAAGACCTAGGATCTCTAGTGATCCATTCTCAGTTAAGTTTATTTTGCGAGAAGGACAAGAAGATCAAACTGGAATATTGCACCTTGGAAAAGAAGAAGCTTCACAATGCAGTGTATTTTCTTGAAGAGTTCATAGAAGATCACATTTGAATCATTTTAAGGAGAGTGCAGGGTGAAAAAATTATCTTGAGCACACACATGACATCACACCAGAAGCTATTCATGCCATCACCAGTTTCTATAATGTTTGAGATGTGCCAGCCCTAAGGAAAGTTATTAAGAGAAAAATGACCAAGCTCGCCAGTTCTCTGAGTGTCCAGTGGGGAATGACTGTCAATACCATCAAGGACGATCTGGTCAAATATGCTTGTATGGTGATAGGTTACCGGGCGTTCTATGATAGCAGAATTAACTTCGTCTCTGCTGCAGCGGTAAATGTCGCCTACATGATGATCATGGAAGATGCCTCGTTTCTTTTATGCACCTGTATGCAAAGGCAACTTTTGGTGAACCTGAAGTAAATTAAATAGGACAATGCCTTAAGATTTTAATTTGGACTACTGCTGGTAGGATTGTTTTTCTATTTTCAAGGCTATTTCCCAGGAGTCGATGATATACAATGGTCTGCTGACCAACCAATTACAAAGCAAATCAGAGAGAGACTACAAGTGGTAGGAACTAGTTATCTTGAAGTCCTGAACAAATACTTTGATGAGTTCAGACGCAAGATGACCCAGAAGGTGAGAATATTTGGTGATATTGTCAAGAAGTATGAAGAGGACATCTACTTTATCATCAGAGTAGATGAGTGCATAATGGAGGCGGTTCAACCTAGAAAAGAAGAAGTGGAGCCCATGGGATATGAGGTAATGTATGACATGCTAGACGAGTATGCCTCTACCCTTCTTGCCTCACCTGTTGATCTTAAGAAGAAGAGAATCGACACCTATTTGGAGAGGCTAACACCAGTTGAAGAACCTTTAGTAAAGAAGTGAAATGTAGTGCCATCTGTATCAGCACCGATTACTTTAGCAAGTCCTAAAGTGACCAAGTGGTCACCAGCAAAGAAGAAACTGGAAGCTGCACCTGCCAAGGTCTTTGAAAGGAAGCGGAAAACTAAGAACACCTCACCAAACTCATACAGAACTTGAGGTATAGCCTAAAAAGACTAGGCAAATGAGGAAGAAGACAAAGACAACCAGCAATGAACCAACATCATCAGCACCAGTAAAAATAGACATTTCCTCTTACAAACCTTTGACACGTTGTCAAAGAACTATAAAAAATATTAGGAGAAAGGTGATAAGTGATTTAATAGATCATTTTGATGATTTTAATGACAATAAAAAGGAGGAAGTTGAACAGGAAGTTATTCAATATTTATGTATTAATGACCGGTCGCCATCAGAAATTAGATCTGTGACAACGGATTCTTTATATAATTCTTTAGATAACAAATGGCACCTTGCCATAGAAAAGGAACAAGAAATAAGAGAAGAAATATTTGCACAATATTTTCCCTATGTGTCAAATTCAGAACTCTATGAAGTTATGGAAAATTACAAAGGCCTCTTCTTCATGAGAAGAAGAAGACTCCTATTATTGGAAGGTAAAGTCCCTGAAGCGGTAAAAGATACCCACTCACATGCCAAAGCTGGTCTGAGGTTGCACCAAGTGTCCAAACCCAACAAGAAGGCAGAGCAAGAACTGGAAACTGGAAAATTGGATGAGGTGTATGACAATGAAGGAGAACCGATCACTGAACAAAAAGACCCTATTGACATTGATGCTTTGGATGGTGAAAATGTCACTCCAGATGTAGCAAAGGAAAAGGCTAACAAAGAAAGAGTGGACAAAGAAAAACATGACAAAGATAAGGCTGATAAAGTGGAAGCGAAGAAAGAGAAAAAGAATAAAGAGGAAGAGGAGAAGAAGCAAAAGGAAGAGGAGAAGAAGCAAAAGGAAGAGGAGAAGAAGAAAGAGGAGGATGAGAAGAAGAAAAAGGAAGAGGAGTGTTAGGTCTAACTAGGAAAGCTAATGTACTGAGAGGGCAGGGGTGAATTAGTACTTCAAAACTTTTCTCCAACAAAATTTTACTGTTAAACATAAACTAAATACTGCTGATCTCATAATATATAATGCTGAAACATAATCATAGAAATAACATTCATACAAATTTCTCTCCATAACACAAAGATTTTGGTTACACAGAAACTCTTGGTTAGAGAGAAAAACTGCAGTGGGGATGGTACCCACAACTTTACTATTGCAATAATCAAGATTGCTCGGTTAGAGCTATATGTTTAGCTATTTCTGATAGCTTACCCTGTTAGGAGTACAAAGATCTTTAGATCTACCTTGCTAAAGGATTTTACAAACACTTTTACAAAATATTGTACCTGGTTAAAGGCTTTACAATTTATAGACTTTGTTAGAGTCTTTTACCCTGTTAAAGGTTTCTAACTCAACTCAAAATAATTCAATCAAAATCTTTACAAAATATCTGCAACTTTACATCTGAAATGTTATAGAAAACTCTATGTGCTCAATATGAAATTACCTTGCTCATAGCATACCTCAGTAATTGATAAGTCAACTCGATGACCACTTCTGTATACTCTGTCACTTAAACTATTCTTTGAAAAACCTTCTCGGTGACCTCTGAATATCTCTGTTAATCTTCACATCTTATCTTCTCTCAATATTTTCATATTCAAGTCGTCATTTTTTATCATGATTAGATACTCAAATCATTTTGTATATATAGATCTCTAAGACGGTGATCTTTTTCATGCATCGATCATACAAACATGTTTTATCGAATGAATAAACATAGAAATTATTTCATTGGATAAACTCCCTCAAAATCATACAAAATCTTTAAATGCAATTTCCTATGTAATAAATATTCCATGTTCTCGAATCTTGTAACACATTTCACATGTGTGTCCAGGTTCATTGAATCTGGTAACACGTTTTCACTCAGTTCAGATTGACTCGGTACACCTTCTTTGCTACTCGGTAGACATAGAACTTTACTCGGTAGACAACTCGGTGTGTCTCATCTCGATGATTGGCCTTTCTCTGTAACCGACACCTTAGTAATTACTGACTGGAAATTTTGGTGGTATTAACCAACTAGAGTATATAGAATGACTTTGGGCATACAACTAATGACAACTTAGTAAATAGCAACAATCTCCCCTTTTGACATTAGTTTGGTATGTTTGACAAAACTCCTTTCAAAGTCATAATAAAAAATCTATATACTTACAAAATAAATTGAAATGATAGTATATACATTTGTTCAAATACATACTCAATTACATACTCCCCTTATCAATATGCTGAACAACTTGATGATCTATACTCTGTATTTCATGCTCCTGATGATCTATGCTCCCCCTGTCAATTTCAACTATACACTCAGATACTCTGAATACTCGGTACATACTCAGTACACTCCCCCTTTTTGACAAACATTAAAACTAGTTACCATTAGGTGGGGACAACTGATCAAAAACAGATTTATACTTTGTATGAGCATCTTTGAGAGTGGTGGTAAGTGCATCCTTGACACTTTCCAGTAGAGAATTCTTAGCTATGATATCAGCGAACAGTGAGATCAAACCGTCTAAAGTGCTTCCCTCTACTTGAGTGGACAATTAGGTAGCTCGGTTGATCTGCTCTTGAACTGGTGATAAATGGGGAATAAATAATGTCTGAAGAGTCATGATATCCATCCTTATTTTGTGCTCTGCATTCCGAAGTTCTAACTGTTGAGCCATATGAGTTTGTAGCTTTGTATAAAAATTATAAACAGAATTTGGCTCGGTAGTCAATTTATTTGAGAGATCAGTAATCTCTTTTTCAATGACTTCGGTCTTATTCTTGATATCTTTGATAAAGAATGAGAATGTACATAACTTCTGAAATAAATAAAGAATATGCTTGAGTTGAGGGGACAACTCAGCAATGAATCCAATAAGCTTAGTTTTACCTATAGCAATTGCTTTCTACACTTCTTCAATCATCTTGGAAGTTAGCTCTTTTTATTTCAATTTGCTAAGGTACTCTGATGCTTTTGCCCCTGATGCTTCCAATTGATGAGTAGTTCATCCAGTTGCATATGGATGGCAGCATCTTTATTTATGGTAGCTTTAGGTAGCATGTTTGTCAATAATGCTTTAACCTTCTGAAGCACTCGGTTCTTCTTTTGTATAGCTATCTGTTTTTCCTGCTCTGCTTTGGCTTTACAAAGCTCACCAAATTCTATCAGTGCTTGCCCTTTTAGTTTTTCAATGTCAACATTCGGCAACACAATAGGCTTTGACAGATCTATCTTGAAACCATGCTTCTTTACTTTCTTCTCCTTTAATGATGATGCCTTCACTAGTTGAATGAGGACAATGGCTTTGGAGACTTGTCCTTCCTCGGTAAGTTGCTCGGTGGAGGCAACACTTTTGTCGGTTCCTGTAGCATCTGTTGTATCCTTCAGTGTTTCCTTGCTTGGGTCTCAGTGGCAATAGTTTCAGTGTTTGAAGGTGCTTGGGAAGTTTGCTCGTCGATGGCCTAAGAGATAGATTCACCTTGTGTAGCCTTTTGACCCTCTTTACCTTGATCTGTGTTCTGTGGTTCCTCGGTTGAAACTTGTTGGGTTATCGGAGGAGAGGACTTAACTTGTTCCAAAACTGATTCACTTGATACCAGTTTGGCATAGGCATTCCCTTCTATCATTGCTTCTTCCTATGCCTCAGTCTTCATCATATCCTCATCTAACTGAATAGTTGAAGCAGGATCTTGCTTGGTGATGTCAACTATCTCCACTTCACCTTGAGGTTCTTCAGTCTGAATTCTGAATATTTCTTGCCATTTTTCTTTAGTTTCATTTTCTACTTCAAGATAAAGGTCATTCATCATTTTCAAGGCCCTTTGCTTAACTTGAAAATTTGTCTGGTATTTTTTCAAATGACCTTTTATATCATCTACCGACATATCTAGAAAGAGATGTACCAAAACTCTTTCTCTAATCTGCTTCTCCGAGTCCATAGCATATTTCCATCTATTGTCAATATGAGAGTATAATTCTTTTGGAAGAAAATCAGTTACTTCTAATGGAACTACTCGGAACTTGAGAAGTGTACACACTACTGACTCTTCTATTTGCCTCTTCTCTTCTTATGTTCTGGAGTCATACTTTACATATCTAAATGACCCAAATCCACCATATTGTTTTAAATTTGCACAAAAATTATCAACACTGTGTACATCTTCCTTAGTGCTTTTTACAATCTGAAATTTATTTGCATCTTTAGACTCTATGTCACTTTCAGAAATTAGTTTTCTGTTCTTCTTTCTATAAGTTTTTGTAACCTTAGGCATTTCAACATTTTTCTGCCTCTTACTGGGTGACACCGCAAATGATTTCATGATCGGTCGCTTTACTGACGAGGTCGGTGATGTCTTGGTTGTATCCTATTTCTTCCTTTTCAAAATTTTGCCTTTTGGCAACTCGGTGCTTAGTGTAATTGCTGCTTCTTGAGCTTCAAATTCTTCCTCGATTGAAAGTTGATCACTCTTGGTAGGAGTGGAGGTAGAACCTTCTCCAAACTTTCTAGTTAAAACCTTTATCATTTTGGTGGCTTTCCTGGTAGCCTTAGGTACTACAATGCTCATTTTTACTTTTTCTTTTACCTCATCATAGGTGCCATACCTGATCTCGGTAGAATGCCTTGGAAGTCCTAAGAAGGCATCTATCTACTATTGACCAATGTCAAAATCAATCTCATAACCCATAGGTGGTAAAGATTGAGTCTTGGGCTCTACTACATTAACATAACAATAGTCGGTATCCAACTCAAAACAGATGGTATCCTTATACTTTTCTACTAGTTGTGGTGGGATCCTGTACCTGCTATGCATCTTTTTCTGAAAATTGTTAAAGTAATCATCCATTATCACATTGAAATTATCACCTAGCTGATTGATGAAATCATTTATCTGATGGGTGATTGGTCAGTGTAAATCCCAATCAATGTTATCGACTGAAGGAAAGAATTTCTGAAAATAGAAGAACATACACACTAAGAGTGACCCAAACTTAAGTGTGTTAGAAGTATTATTATTCTTCGGTTTCCTTATTGTGTTGAGATTTTCAAAAAGATTCTTCAACAACACTTCACATAAGTCAATTTTCATACCCTTTTTGACAATTTTATAGGCCAAATCTACAGTTTCACATAGTATACTGTTTTCTCTTGCCGACTAGAAGAAACAATAAACAATGACTCGAATAGAAAATTTAAGTTCTGCATTAGTTACATTGTTCAACTTAAGACCTCTGCAATCAGACTCAAACCTGGTTAATGTTATCAATTCCTTTTGTGAAATCATATTTTGTGCTCAAGCATGGTCAAATATAGGGTATCCAGTTATTATGTGAATAATCTCCTTGGTGATCTTGAAAGGTTGATCTTCTAACCACATAAAATCATCATGCACTCTGCTCAAGACAAATTTGACCCATTGGGGTTTGAAGACTTGGGGATAGGTTAGGGCTTCGGTCAATCCCTTAACTTTGATGTGCTCAAACTTGCTATCCAGGATTCCATCAGTGCACAATTCATCATACATATCCTTAATTTCAATATGACCTAGCTCTTCAACACGACACTTAGTATAAAATCTGACATCTTCAATCAATAGAACCCTATCAGGAATAAGAGAGGATGCAGTTTGCTCATCGGGTTCGGATGCCACTTTGGGAGGTAAGGTGTATTTCACTGATGGCTTCTCAATGGTCTCAACTACAATGGGTTTCTGCACCTTGGGAGCCATTTTAAACTTGGAATTCTACTTACAGAATAGGTTAGGGTTTCAAATAACTAGAAAATGCTTCCAACTTAGTAAATACAATGCAACTATTCACAACTGATTTTAATCGGTTAACTTGCTTGAAAATGCATTTTAGAGTGTGTGAAATACCTTGAATTCGCTTCTAGGAATGTTTGATCGCCTTTAATTCACTTAGCTCTGCTCTTTGAAAACTGGTAAGTGAAAAATGACCACACAGAGTACTTTAAATACATCCTTTCGACCTTATCAAGCTTCGTGTTGTTAGGTATACTAAGCATTAAATGCACTTGGTTCCATTAAACTGACTATCTCCCTTATACACTTTTACCGATAGACAGGCTTAATGTATTTACCGACATCTTTGGTAAATAAAAAAGACTAGATAATATTTCAAATTTTCTATTACATCTTTAGCTATGCAGATCTTGGAATTAAGTATATGATTAAATAGGAACTATTAAAATCTAACCTTGTGAGAGTGCAGTCCCTTTCATACCTCTATTGATTAATTAGAAGTAGATGCACCTAACTCGGTAGGTAAGGTGTTTTCTTCATTGGTTGACACATTTTCCTTCTTTTTCCATAATTTTTGTAGTTTGCTTGTTATCTCCTTAGTATCTCTTCTGGGTTGATCTCTGCATTCTTTAGCCAAGTGTCCAACTTTGTGACAATGAAAGCATGTCATTCCAGGATTTCTCCATGATCTCTGGTTGTTCATTCCAAACCGTATCATACAGTTAGCACTTATATGTCTGTATCTTCCACAGCATTCACACCATATCCTTGTATTGTAATCCCATGGTACTGCATTATATTGATGATTGAGATCTATGTGAGTTCGGCAGCTTCTAGTATTTGCTCGATGTGGAGACCACATATAGTTTTTTTGCTTAAACCAACACTTTTCGGTATTGTGTCCATATCTATTGCAATTTTTGCAAAACCCCTTGAATTTTTCCTTTTGATAATTGTTAACAGACTTTGTCCTATATTATTTAGATGTGTGACCACACTTATTGCAATTGTAACAATTGATGAATACTAAGAGGGGGGTGAATTAGTATGCCAAAAATCTTTGCACTTAAACACTTTGTAAGACAAACAATAAACCGGTAAAACAGTTTAGCAGACAAACCTGTTAGCACACATGCAAACCAAATAGCAAATAATGCATTCACCCACAGAAGCACAAACACCATAACACAAGAGAGTTTCACATGGAAACCCAAATGGGAAAAACCACAGTGAGATGGAACTCACAAGTAACTATCTGTAGAATAGAAACCAAGCTGGTTAAGGTCTTACAATGTTCTTTATCAGAACAAATCTTGTTAGGAATCTCAATCTTTGTTAGGAGATAAGTCTGATTAAAGACTACCTTGCTAGAGGATTTTTAGATCCACAAGTATGAACCACCTTGTTAGAGGATTTACAAAGGCTACTCTGAGCCTACTCGGTTAAGGGCTTTAGACTTGTCAAAGAGGTGAGTAATCAACAAGTATATGATCTATCAGATAGCACAAATTGCTTGGTTAGATCCTTGATAGCTCGATCCTAATGCATCACAGAATTACTTCATTCTTCTACACATTCATACTCTCTCTAACTCCTCAACCACCTTAAACCCTAGCAACAATATCAACTTCACCAATAGCAACAACCTAAAACCCTAGACATGATGTCCTTATAAAAGAATCTGATTTCATGTCGGTCCAATAGGATTACAATACAATTTCCTAGGTTCAATGCATCTAGACATATCTGGTAACACGACACAAAAAGCACCGCCAGAGTGTCGGCACAATCAAACAATCAGTGGATGGTAACTTATTACAAAAATCCGGTTGGTAATTCATCACAGAGTATTACCAGTTCATACAAAATACCGGTTGTTGGTTTGTCAAAAATGAAGAGTAGTAAAAATGTGTTATGCCGCTTTAATCCCTCGTACCGCTTGGGATCCATGAACCACTTGGGGTCGACATGCCGCTTCAGATTGGTAAACACATTCTGCAAAACATCAATAGTCTAAAGACTATAATACAACATACCAATTGGAACATATTTCGGTTGAGCTTAAGCTTATACATATAAAGGGGATCTCAATGCAAGTGTGTGTCCATCAATGACAATCACAACATAAACATCAAAAATGCCAACAACAATAACCATCAGACCTAGTATCATTCGGTTGCTTACCTTTTCTGATCCAACAACCGTTGGCAGTATGTCCTTGTTTTCCACAGTAGTTGCAAATAGGCTTCATTTCTTTCATCTTATCTTTGTTTCCAGCCTTCTTTGATGATTCTCCTTTCTCGGTGGTGTTGATCCCTTTTTCAATAGAGTTATTTCTTTTATAACTAAGTCCGACAGATTTGTTAGGTGATCTTAAGTTTAGTTGCTCATCCAAAACTGTTGATGCTTCATAACTTTTTGTGAGGCCCTACCCCGACTCATCCTAGTATTTCAGTATTTTTCATGTTGAGACTATTATGGTTGCTTTATTTTTATACATTATGGATTTGGAACTTATATGATTTCATGATTTGGATAACATTGAAATATATTGATGCTTCATTTCTATGCATGATTCTAGAATAGGATTACTTTGTGATGATGTATGCCATTGTTGGAATTGTAGGACTTTAGTATGATGTTAGAAATAGGATGCATGTTTATGTATGGAACAAAATTATGTGGATTATGATAAATGCTTATGTGGTTTTATTTGGATATGAGATATATTGATTTGTTTAAATGTAAATTTGTATGTGAAGTGTCTGATGTGTATTCTTATTCATGTGTTTTATATTATATGAGGTTATTTGGAATTACTAATGTGTAATTGAGATGCGCAGGAAAATTATCCATGTGACCATGGAAACATTATGGAGAACCAAACCTAGACCTTTGTACATTTGTAAAACCAGGGTTTGTCTATTTGGAGAGACAACACCCCGTTTGTATCGTATTTTATTTGTGAAAGTAAATATGCATGTGTGTTAAATTGAATTTTGTTAATTTGTGTAAATCCAACAATAGACAAAATTTCATGTGTAATTTTGTAAAAGTATTTTTATTGTGTCACTTGACATATGTGTTGATTTATGTTTTGATTTTTGAATTGTCTCTTGGAGGGAGTTGTTTAACCATAGCTTTTTCAATTAAATTAATGTGGTTCTATATTTTTCTAGGGTAGAAAATTTTTGGAGTGGTCAACTTAGGTTTGACCTGAAAATTAACTTCAGAGGGGTTTAAAAAGGGTTAAATGGACTCCTAGGAGTAGTTTAAAAGTGTTTCCTAAATCCCATAAGGTATACCTAAGGGTTAGGAGTAATTTTAGGCATGTGACAACTCCCATGTGACTGTTTAGTCATCCTAAAAAGTGTATTTTCTAAGATGTGCGAAAATTAAATTTAGAAGGCATCATCTAGGTTAGTTAACTTTCCTTTTTGATGAGAGATCCCTTTTGATATTTTTTCTGACTTTTCCTTTTTCAATTTTAGAAACCTATGAGAACTCTCACTAAGGCCTTCTTAGGCAAGAATGAGAGATTTTGCGGGTAATCACCCACTCTCCATTTTTGGAGACAAGAATTTTGAAAGAAAAGATAGATTTGGTTTTAGGAATTTGGCTAAGTGTAGAGAAGCAAGGGATTGTGGATTTGGGCTGCTCATCCTCAACTATTCTAGCATATCTTTGGGCAGTTTGAAGGTTGGTTTAACTTTTTTTGTAATGTTTATTCATATTGCATGTTATGTAGAAAAGAATTGCTTGTGTAAAAAGGCTAGTTTCTTGTATGTTTTCCTTGGAAAATTATTTGTGTTCTATGTTTCACTTATTGTATGCATTTTATGTGTTTTGGGAGTAACCAAGGCCTACTACTCTTGGCAGAGAGGATGGTCTTGTGGGTGGTAGAATTTTGACAACCCTCGAGTGAGAGGCTCTCGTTATGAGAGTGATCACAAGGGATATTTATGTGACCCTTGTTGCATGACTTGTTTATGCATTTGGGGGTCATAAGTAGGGAAATAAGGCATGAATGCCTTGGGGGGAATAAGGATGTGGGGTTGTTATACTCATGATGTATTTGGTTTGCCATGAGGTGGCTTTGTGTTTTACCATACTTGCAGTCTCCTCAGGGTACTTGGTCCACTACCACCCTTGAAAAGACATCACAATGTGTGGTGCAATGTAGCCTTGGTTGGGAATATGTTTGTGATTGTTTTCCCTTGTTTATTGTGTTTGCATGTGTGTAACCTAGGGTTTGGTTCTCTAAGCTCGGGGATGGCTACTAGTTAGCCTAGGCTGGGAGGTGAGCACTCCATGGTCATAGCCTTTTGATTCATTTGCAGGTTGTTGGAAGAAAAGAAAAGAACCAGTAGAAGTTGCAGGATTTATGTGTTGCAGAAAAAGATTGAGAAATGGAATAGCTTACATTTTAAGTTGCAACAATGTAAAAGGGAAACTATATATTGTAATTACTTTGAAAATGAAATGTATCCATTGTTATTTAAAGTCCTCATTTATTAGAAATAAGATATCCATTTGTAAGGTTGACTGTAATGTATTTTAAATATACTTTGAGGAGATAAATTGTTTTTTATTAACTATTATTTTGTTGCAAAAAAAAATGAAAGGTTTATCTTGGATTAAGTTCCTATAGTTACTAAAATAATATTTGTTGTATGCATGTTGTTTTGTAAATAAGGGTTCATTTATTTCCTTATGCATTTGAAACATTGGAAAAGAAAGTATTAGAAAAGTATGAATGATAGAAAGCTGGAAATAAAATATTTAGTCGTGTTTATGGAAATGCAAATATAGTATATTAAAATTCTATCATTGTCCCTTCATTTATTTGCAGAAATTAAAATCTAAGTTAGATAGTTTATCTAGTTGAAATAAAAATATATTTTTATAGTTGTTGTATAAAATTATTTAATTCTGTCATTTACTTTATGCAAAAAATAAATCTAAGGTTAAAATAGTACATCTATGATTTAGCAACAAGGTGTTTAAAAAAAAAAAATACATGGGTATAATTCAGAATATTGTAATCAGTCTATTTTAAAAGTTCAAAAAAAAAAAAAAAAAATTAAATGCATAGTAATGCTAGCTCTAATTTTCCTTATGCATCGAATGTATAAAAATATATACTTATAATTATATTTAAAATACATTTGTATATATATATATATATATATATATATATATATATATATATATATATATATATATATATATATATATATTTATATATTTATATATATACACTTATATATATAATATATTTATATATAAATACATATAAATATATATATAATATATTTTATAAAAAAAAAATGAGAAGAAGGGTTTCGGACCGAACCACTATGTTTAGCACAGTGGTCGGCGCGGTTGAGGAGGCCGCCACTGTGGCTTCCCACACTTTGGGCGACCACAGTGGTCGGCCGCCATTGTGGCTTCCCACAGTGGATAGCCTGGGGGCCGCCACTGTGGGCGACCACAATGGACGGCCGCCACTATGGTTTCCCATAGTGAGCGGCGCTCACCGCCGCCGCCTGTAGCCATACCCTCCGCCATAGCCGCCACGCTCCCTTGGCCGTCGCTCGTAAAAAAAAAAAAAAAACCTCGCCCCTGCACAATTTCAAGTTACAAAAAAAAATAAAACCTTAGCCTGTTAGGGCTAGGGTAGTAAGAGTATTATGAAATGAAAAAAAAGTATAAAAGAATTTTTTTTTTTTATATTAATAAAATTAGGGTTTCCATAATGTGAAAACATATTTAAGTTTATATTTATATATATATATATATAGTTTAAATTACGAAAGGTTAGGTCAAAATGGAGGTAAACTATTTTATTACGTGATTATAATTAATATGTTTTAATTAACATATGAGAATAATTATGAGATGTTATAAATTAAAATACTTATGGAGTTTAATCTGATATAGGTCTTAGGGATTAAACTTTATATGGAAATATTTTTTAGGAATTTAATTGACTTTTTTTGACAATTTAGTTTAAACACTTTTAATTATTGTTAAAATAAATTTTAGACATTATAAACAAAGTGCTAGGACTAATTTAATTAGTTCATTAAAGCATTTATTGATTACTGAAGATTAATAATACCTTCGCCAATTATTTTAGAGAATTGTGATTTAATTAATCTATTGACTAAATTTGATGAGGTAATAAATAATCCTTTTTAGTTTCCGCATTTAATTTTTAATTATTTACGTTTACTTAAGTCAGTGGTTTAAGTTAACTCAAACATAGTTAAGACAAAACTTGCTAGTGCATTTCATATAAGCATTTTAATATTATTTAGTTGTGATTTTTAAAAAAAAATTATCTCGTTCGTGCCCAAAAGTTTGGGCATGACATTTTGGTATTAGAGCAAGGTTTCCAGCACTAGGAATCTTTCTCCATTACGTTTCGCTTTAATTATTTAATTAATTTTATTATATTAATTTTCTAGGATATTTAAATTTAATTAATTAAATATTTTTCCAAAGAAATTAGTATTTAATTAATTTATTTATTTATTTTCCTCTTTAGGATGCCTCTGACTACGCGACAAGCTCGCAAGCACATAAGGGGTCCTAGGCGTGTACGCATGACACGCGAAGAGGTCATTAGGGAGGAATCGGTTCTGGAAGCGAACCCAGAGGCTCCTCCCGAACAGCCAGTTGACCCAAACCGAAACATCTTAGAAGCACTCCAGAACTTGATTGGTATAGTCTAGGATAAGTTTCCAGCAGAGGATCATCATGTTGAAAATCAGAACTCAAGGAGTCATAGATCGACAGATAGGGAATGGAGCAGGAGTCCACCTCATATTCCCGTAGAGAGTCGGGGTGGGAATGAACCAGAGTCTATGCACCTACCAGGACCACCTCCAGTGGCAGAGCCAGTGTTTTATGAGAGAGCTCGTCGGGATCCAGGGGATCTTATCACGGAGGTTATGCGCCTCCAGCTCGTCGGGATCCAGGGGATCTTATCGTATTTTATTTGTGAAAGTAAATGTGCATGTGTGTTAAATTGAATTTTGTTAATTTGTGTAAATCCAACAATAGACAAAATTTCATGTGTAATTTTGAAAAAGTATTTTTATTGTGTCACTTGACATATGTGTTGATTTATGTTTTGATTTTTGAATTGTCTCTTGTAGGGAGTTGTTTAACCATAGCTTTTTCAATTAAATTAATGTGGTTCTATATTTTTCTAGGGTAGAAAATCTTTGGGGTGGTCAACTTAGGTTTGACCCAAAAATTAACTTCAGATGGGTTTAAAAAGGGTTAAATGGACTCATAGGGGTAGTTTAAAAGTGTTTCCTAAAGCCCATAAGGTATACCTAAGGGTTAGGAGTAATTTTAGGCACGTGACAACTCCCATGTGACTGTTTAGTCATCCTAAAAAGTGGATTTTCTAATATGTGCGAAAATTGAATTTAGAAGGTGTCATCTAGGTTAGTTAACTTTCCTTTTTGATGAGAGATCCCTTTTGATCTTTTTTCTGACTTTTCCTTTTCAATTTTAGAAACCTGTGAGAACTCTCACTGAAGCCTTCTTAGGCAAGAGTGAGAGATTTTGCGGGTAATCACCCACTCTCCATTTTTGGAGACAAGAATTTTAAAAGAAAAGATAGATTTGGTTTTAGGAATTTGGGTAAGTGTAGAGAAGCAAGGGATTGTGGATTTGGGTTGCTCATCCTCAACTATTCTAGCATACCTTTGGGCAGTTTGAGGTTGGTTTAACTTTTCTTGTAATGTTTTTTCATATTGCATGTTATGTAGAAAAGAATTGTTTGTGTAAAAAGGCTAGTTTCTTGTATGTTTTCCTTGAAAAATTATTTGTGTTCTATGTTTCACTTATTGTATGCATTTTATGTGCTTTGGGAGTAACCAAGGCCTCCTACTCTTGGGAGAGAGGATGGTCTTATGGGTGGTAGAAGTTTGACAACCCTTGAGTGAGAGGCTCTCGTTATGAGAGTGATCACAAGGGATATTTATGTGACCCTTGTTGCATGGCTTGTTTATGCATTTGGGGGTCATAAGGAGGGAAATAAGGTATGAATGTCTTGGGAGGCATAAGAATGTGGGGTTGTTATATTCATGATGTATTTGCTTTGCCATGAGGTGGCTTTGTGTTTTACCATACTTGTAGTCTCCTCAGGGTACTTGGTCCATTACCACCCTTGAAAAGACATCACAATGTGTGGTGCAGTGTAGCCTTGGTTGGGAATATGTTTGTGATTGTTTTTCCTTGTTTATTGTGTTTGCATGTGTGTACCCTGTCTAGGGCTTGGTTCTCCAAGCTTGGGGGTGGCTACTAGTTAGCCTAGGCTGGGAGGTGAGCACTCCATGGTCATAGCCTTTTGATCAGGTTGTTGGAAGAAAAGAAAAGAACCAGTAGAAGTGGCAGGATTTATGTGTTGCAAAAAAAGATTGGGAAATGGAATAGCTTACATTTTAAGTTGCAACAATGTAAAAGGGAAACTATATATTGTAATTACTTTGAAAATGAAATGTATCCATTGTTATTTAAAGTCCTCATTTATTAGAAATAAGAGATCCATTTGTAAGGTTGACTGTAATGTATTTTAAATATATTTTGAGGAGATACATTGTTTTTTATTAACTATTATTTTGTTGCAAAAAAATAAAAAAATGAAAGGTTTATCTTGGATTAAGTTCCTATAGTTACTAAAATAATATTTGTTGTATGCATGTTGTTTTGTAAATAAGGGTTCATTTATTTCCTTATGCATTTGAAACATTGGAAAAGAAAGTATTAGAAAAGCATGAATGATAGAAAGCTGGAAATAAAATATTTAGTCGTGTTTATGGAAATGCAAATATAGTATATTAAAATTCTGTCATTGTCCCTTCATTTATTTGCAGGAATTAAAATCTAAGTTAGATAGTCTATCTAGTTTAAATAAAAATATATTTTTATAGTTGTTGTATAAAATCATTTAATTCTATCATTTACTTTGTGCAGAAAATAAATCTAAGGTTAAAATAGTACATCTATGATTTAACAACAAGGTATTTAAAAGAAAAAAATACATGGGTATAATTCAGAATATTGTAATCAATCTGTTTTAAAAGTTCAAAAAAAAATATAAATTAAATGCATAGTAATGTTAGCTTTAATTTTCCTTATGCATCAAATGTATAAAAATATATACTTATAATTATATTTAAAATATATTTGTATATACAATATATTTATATATATAAATATATATATACATATATATATACTTATATATATAATATATTCATATATATAAATACATATAAATATATATATAATATATTTTATAATAAAAAAATGAGAAGAAGGGTTTCGGGCCGAACCACTGTGTTTAGCACAGTGGTCAGCACGACTGAGGAAGCCACCAGAGGCCGCCACTGTGGGTGACCACGGTGGTCGGCCACCATTGTGGCTTCCCACAATGGACGGCTCGGGGGCTGCCACTGTGGGCGACCACAGTGGACGGCCGCCACTATGGTTTCCCACAGTGAGCGGTGCCCACCGTCGCCGCCTATAGCCATACCCTCCACCATAGCCGCCATGCTCCCTTGGCCGCCGCTCGTAAAAGAAAAAAAAAACCTCATCCCTGCACAATTTCAAGTTACAAAAAAAAATAAAACCCTAGTCGGTTAGGGCTAGGGTAGTAAGAGTATTATGAAATGAAAAAAAAGTATAAAAGGATTCTTTTTTTTTTATATTAATAAAATTAGGGTTTTCATAATGTGAAAACATATTTAAGTTTATATATATATATATATATATATATAGAGAGAGAGAGAGAGAGAGAGAGAGAGAGAGAGAGAGAGAGTTTAAATTACGAAAGATTAGGTCAAAATGGAGGTAAAATATTTTATTAGGTGATTATAATTAATATGTTTTAATTAACATATGAGAATAATTATGAGATGTTATAAATTAAAATACTTATGGAGTTTAATCTGATATAGATCTTAGGGATTAAACTTTATATGGAAATATTCTTTAGGAATTTAATTGACTTTTTTTGACAATTTAGTTTAAACACTTTTAATTATTGTTAAAATAAATTTCAGACATTATAAACAAAGTGCTAGGACTAATTTAATTAGTTTCTTAAAGCATTTATTGATTACTGAAGATTAATAATACCTTCACCAATTATTTTAGAGAATTGTGATTTAATTAATCTATTGACTAAATTTGATGAGGTAATAAATAATCCTTTTTAGTTTCTGCATTTAATTTTTAATTATTTACATTTACTTAAGTCAATGGTTTAAGTTAACTCAAACATAGTTAAGACAAAACTTGCTAGTGCATTTCATATTAGCATTTTAATGTTATTTAGTTGTGATTTATATATATATATATATATATATCCCATTCGTGCCCAAAAGTTTGGGCATGACACTTTTCTTCAGTGTTTTTTTGGACTTCTTTTCTTCTTCTAGTTCATTGGTCAATCTTGACAATTCAAGTTTCAATGCTCGTGTGAGGCCTCACCTCGACTCAGCCTGACATTCAGTGGATTTTATACTTAGACTATTATGGATACTTTATTTTGATGCATTTTGAGACTTAGAACTTATATGATTTCAGGATTTGGTTAACATTGCTATGATTTGATGATTTACTTAATGCTTTATGAGATAGAACACTACATGATTGTTAGATAGAATGATATTGCAATGATAGATGTCGTTATTTGAATTTGCAGGACTTTCTTTGAATATAGAACTATGATGTATGGTCAGTTTATGTGAATTGGGATGAAATTGCTTATGTAAAATTGCTTGGTAAAAGATGTATTCAATCTGTGCAGATGAAAATTGTATGCAAGTAATGATGTGCATTGTTATATTATTGAATTATATTATATATGGATATTTGGAAGTACTAATGTGTAAATTGAGATGCGCAGGAAATTTACCATGTGACCATGGAAATTATGGAGAATCAAACCTAGACTTATGTATGTTCGTAAGCTAGGGTTTGTCTATTTGGAGAGACAACACCCCGTTTGTGTTGTATTTTATTCGTAACAGTATATGTTGCATGAGTGTTAAGTGTTATTTAAATTTATTGTTTAAAAACCACAAGAGACAATTTCATGTTTTATTTTGTAAAAGTGTTTTATTTGTGTCACTTGACACATGTGTGGATTTAAATTTAAATGTTTTTAATTAGTCTCTTGGTGGGAAAGTGTTTAATTATAGTTCTTCTTAAATAAAATAATGTGTTGTCATAAATACTTTGGGAATATAATATTTGGGGTGGTCAACTTATATTTGACCCGAAAATAAACTTCAGAGGGGTTTAAAATGGGTTAAATGAACACCTAGGGGTAGTTTAATAGGGTTTCCTAAAGCCCATAAGGTATACCTAGGGGTTAGGGGTAATTTTAGGCAAGTTTCTACTTTATAATGATCTTTTTCACGCTTTAAAATTTGACTTTTTTGAGTTGTGCGAAAATTAAAAATTTCGAAGTTAAATCTAATTTAGATTTTTCCTTTTGGAATGGGAGTCTTTTTGCATTTTTGCTTTCTTTCCCTTTTGGTTTTTAGAAACTTGTGAGAACTCAGAGAATGAGCTTCTTAAGCAAGATTTTTGGGAATTGAAGGGTAATCACCCACTCTCCATTTTAGGAGACAGAAGAAAATTTGAAAAGAAAATAATGTTATGGAATAGAAAAATTGATTAAGGGTAGAAGGAAAAAGATTTGTGGATTGGGCAGCTCTTCATCAAATATCATAATACCTTTGGGCAGATTAAGGTTGGTTTCAGTTATTCTTTTTAATGTCTTCTTTTTGTTTATGTCTGGAAGTTGTTGGTGTAAGAAATCTGTGTTCTTGAAAGTTTGTGTTAGAAAATCTTTTGGTATTTTTTGCTTTATGAATTTTTGTGATTTGGGAGTTTTCTCAAGATCTCTTACTCTTGGGAGAGAAGAGGATCTTGAGGGTGGTAGCAGTGACAACCCTCGAGTGAGAGACTCTCTTTGAGAGTGATCACAAGGGATCTTTGTGTGACCCTTGCTGCATGGCTTGTTTGTGCAATGGGGGTCATAAGGAGGGATATAAGGCTAGAATGCCTTTGGGGGGCATAAGGAATAAGGGGTTGAGATTTTTGATATTATTATTGTGCCATGAGGTGGCTTCTTGTTTATTTCATACTTGCAGTTCTCCTCAAGGTATTGGTCCACTACCACCCTTTGAAAATGTTCATCACCAAAGTGTGGTGCTGTGAAAGCCAAGTTGGGAATGTGTCTGGAATATCTGTATGCATTGCTTTCTATGTGTTTGCCTGTTTGTTACCCGTCTAGGAATTGGTTCTCCGAGCTCGAGGGTGGCTACCAGTTAGCCTAGGCTGGGAGGTGAGCACTCCGTGGTCATATTGTGTTTATCTATTATGCAGGAAAGTCAGGAGAAAGAGAATAGGATCCATGAAAAAGATACAGAAGATTATTATTGAAGATACTTGAATCCAGTTGCAGATATTTGTTTTAAATTTGTTATAGAAGTATGCCTCATTCATGGAAAAGAGAAGCAAGTTGTAATTATTGAAAATAGACTTGAAGTTTTACTGTTGTGGATATTCAAGAAACATCCTGTAAATTGGTAGTATATCTTAGAGCTGTTAAAGAAAGAAAAAGAAAAGCTTGTTTTATTTCTACTTCTGGTTTTTAGTAAAAGAAAAGTTATTTTGAGTTGCATGCAAAAGCTTCTTTGTATTATGAAAAAAAAAAGAATAGATTTCATTTAAATTTTATCTATATTTTACTTGTGGCAAAACAGGAGTTTAATTATGCTGAAAGATCTTAAGTATTTTAAAACAAAAAGATGTTTTATGTAAATATTTTATTTGAAGAAAAATCAATGAATCTTTTTATTTTAGTGAGTATATTGTATTTCTTAAAATGTATTTCTAAATTGTATTTTTAGTTAGAGTTGATTAAAGAGCTTCTCATATATATATATATTCCTGAACTAACTTAATGCTTTTCCCTTTGTTATATTAGTTTAAAGTTTTTGCAATGTAAATCTCTTTTTAAAATATATATATATATATATATATATATATATAGAAATATTTTCACCCTTTTTAACTATGGTTATAAATTTATATAAATATAAATATATATATATATAAATATATATTTATATATATATATATATTTATATATATATATATATATATATATTTATTTATATTTATATATATATATATATATATTTATATATGTATTTTTTTATTTTTTTTTAAATTTAAAAAAAAAAAAAAAGAATTGTTTTTGGGTCCACGCGGACCCCACTGTGTGTACGCACAGTGAGGGCCGCGCGGCGCCCACTATGTGCACACACAATGGAGCCGTTTCGGCTCCCACTGTGTGGACACACAGTGGACGGCCGCGGCCGCCACTGTGTGGCCACACAGTGGGGAGCCGCTAGCGGCGCCCACTGTGTGGACACACAGTGGTGCCACGACGCCCACTGTGCGCCCACACAGTGGCGCCACGGCCTCCTCGCCTCCACTTCCGTAACCTGCAACAAAAATAAAAAAGGCCGCCTTGGGGTCTTCGGCCCAGCATGAAAAATTTCCTGTTAAAAAAAAATATGGGTTAAACCCTAGCCCGGGTGGGGCTAGGGCAGATGGATTTTAAAAATAATATGATAATTAGATTTGAAAATATAAATATGAGAAAATACAACCCTAATTAGAGTTGGGGAAATATGGATTAATATTTAGAAAGTTATTATGTTTTTGAATTAGAATTAAAATATTTAAAATATATGTAATATATATATATATATATATATATATATATATATGTGTGTGTGTCTATATATATATATGGATATATATATATATATTTATATGTATATATATAAATTTTGGTCATAATTTGGATTAAGTATTTAATTATAAATATATATATGTATATATATATATATATATATATATATGTATATATATATATATATGTATATATATATATATATAATTCTGGTTATAATTTGAAGCAAGTAAAGTGAAATAAATAAATTATCGGAGGTAAGCCTAGCTTTTATAATTTTAATGTCCTGTGTAATTTAATTAGAGTATTTAAAATTTAAATTGGATGTTTAGACTATATGTCTTATTGGAGATTAAATTAATTTTTCCTCTCCTATTCTTTTAGCGTGATTGATTTAATAAGCCTAATGGCTAGGTATCTCGAGGAGATAAAATTAAACCAGTTAGTTTTCCGCAAATAATATTTAACAATCTATCAATGCTTGGTTCGTCTCAGAGCTAGATCAAATTTAATTATGGAAATTTCTATAACGCTTGTCGTGTGAGTGAACTTGTTAATTAATTAGTATGTTTTAAAAAAAAAAATTGTTCTGTTTTTGCCCTAAATTTTGGGCATGACAGCTCGGTTCTCATTTTCTTTTAGAGTTGCTTCATGATGTGCATAACTTAATTGATCAGACAGATTATGTTGAACTCCAGTCATCCTTGATTTTTCATCATTCTTTTCAGACACCATTGCTTCTAGTTGTTGTTTTTCTCTTTCTACATTTCGAATATTATCTTCAGCTATTCTCAATGCATCAATATTTTCAGTCATTTGTGTGTTGAAATACTCATGTTCCCTTTTCATTGCTTTGTTCTTTTCTCTTAGTTCTACAATTATTTCTTCAAACTCTTCTGATATGCTGTTCTCAGATGGTGTCTCAATTTGTTCCACCAATTATTGTGAGTCATGTAAATCATCAAACAGCCTTCTTCTGACTTTCAGTGATCTTTGCATTTGTCTCTGCATATCTGCAATCACTTGATTATCATGATCCAATTCTTCTTGAAGATTCACAATTCTACAAGATTGTTTGTAGCCTTCCATTGATAGGATCTTTCTCTTTAGGCTGTTAGACCCTTTACCAAGAGTAGAGCTCTGGTACCAATTGCTAGGTCCAACTAGGAAAGCTAATGTACTGAGAGGGGAGGGGTGAATCAGTACTACAAAACTTTTCTTCAATAACAATTTTACTATTAAACATAAACTGAATACTGTTGATCTCATAATATATAATGCTGAAACATAATCACAGAAATAACATTCATATAAATTTCACTCCATAACACAAAGATTTTGGTTATAAAGAAACTCTTGGTTAGAGAGAAAAATTGTGGTGGGGATGGCACCCACAACTTCACTACTGCAATAATCAAGATTGCTTGGTTAGAGCTACATGTTTAGCTATTCTGATAGCTTACTCTATTAGGAATACAAAGATCTTTAGATCTACCTTGCTAAAGGATTTTACAAACACTTTTACAAAATGTTGTACCTGGTTAAAGGCTTTACAATTTATAGACTTTGTTAGAGTCTTTTACCCTGTTAAAGGTTTCTAACTCAACTCAAAATAATTCAATCAAAATCTTTACAAAATATCTACAACTTTACATCTGAAATGTTATAGCAGACTCTATGTGCTCAATATGAAATTACCTTGCTCATAGCATACCTCAGTAATTGATAAGTCAACTCGATGACCACTTCTGTATACTCTGTCACTTAAACTATTCTTTGAAAAACCTTCTCGGTGACCTCTGAATATCTCTGTTAATCTTCACATCTTATCTTCTCTCAAGATTTTCGCATTCAAGTCGTCATTTTTTATCATGATTAGATACTCAAATCATTTTGTATATATAGATCTCTAAGACAGTGATCTTTTTCATGCATTGATCATACAAACATGTTTTATCGAATGAATAAACATAGAAATTATTTCATTGGATAAACTCCCTCAAAATCATACAAAATATTTAAATGCAATTTCCTATGTAATAACAGTTCCATGTTCTCGAATCTTGTAACATGTTTCACATGTGTGTCCAGGTTCATTGAATCTGGTAACTCATTTGCCCACGGTTCAGATTGACTCGGTATACCTTATTTGCTGCTCGGTAGACATAGAACTTTACTCGATAGACAGCTCGGTGTGTCTCATCTCGGTGACTGGCCTTTCTCTGTAACCGACACCTTAGTAATTACCGACTAGAGTATATAGAATGACTTTGGGCATACAACTA
Organism: Cryptomeria japonica; assembly: GCF_030272615.1. Taxonomy (NCBI): domain Eukaryota; kingdom Viridiplantae; phylum Streptophyta; class Pinopsida; order Cupressales; family Cupressaceae; genus Cryptomeria; species Cryptomeria japonica. The sequence goes on from NC_081405.1 coordinate 14,672,377, forward strand.
ATGACAACTTAGTAAATAACAAGGAGAAGAAGAAAGAGAGAGAGGAGAAAAAGAAACAGGAAGAGGAGGAGAAGAAAAAGGAAGAGGAGAAGAGGAAACGGGAAGAGGAGAAGAAGAAAGAAGAAGACAAGCGGAAAGAAGAAGATAGAAAGAAGGAAGAAGAAAAGAGAAAGAAAGAAGCAGAGGAGCAAAAGAAGGCTGAAGAGGAAAAGAAAAGAGCCAAAGAGAAGGAGGAAGCGGCAAAGAGCACACAAGTGGAGGACCCTAAGGCAACCGGTAGTCAAGCCAAACTGGCTGACATTACTAGTCCCATTGACCTCCAATCTGTAAATGAAACGAAGCTATTGCAAAGCATTAAGCTTGCCCAAGAGCGACTGGAAGCACTAAGGAGGAAGAAGGAACAAGATGTTATTCAAACTACGGTAGAAACTCTTACCAGTTTGATACCTGGTACCAACCTTCCCAGTACCGATTCTTCTCTGGCCCAACTGAAACTTTTATGCACCATTGTACAGGACCAGGTGCAATGCCTGGAAGATGTTGTTGCAGCCAATGCACAAAAGAAGCATCAAAAGGCACTGAACACTGCCTTAGTGAAGAAATTAAATGAGCTCCGGTCAGAACTTCAGAAAGCGCAGAAAGACATAAGAGATTTTATGGATGAGGGTAAATTACTACTCAGTAAGATAAGTCAACCCCATCTATTATGTGATTATGTGCTTCCTCAGAAAGACAAATTGCAATTTGATTTGAAGGCATATATAAGCACCTTCAGGACGCTATATGATTCCTTCACCACATTTGGGCAAACCGTTCACCAGTTTCAACTCCAGATTGCCAGAATAGAGTTGGAAATCACCAACCAGACCAGATATTTGCAGGAACTTCAACTGTCTCTACTACCACGACTGCAAATACTTCATAAGTGTTATCTCAATCTAGATGCCTTAACGGTCACTCAAGAGATGAGTACCTTGGATAGCATAGAGAAATAGGTATCCCAAATGCAAACAGAAAGTGAGGTTGCTACCTCATTGCTTGAGTCATGGTCCTTATCCATGAAGACATTTATGTAGGATTTTAAATCAATTTTTCATAAGTTTCACTCATTATTGTCATAAATATTTATTATTGTGATAATGAGAAACATGGGTTATTCTGCAATACTTTGTCATTGTTGGCAAAGGGGGAGTATTATTCTATATTTAAAATTTTGATGCATGTTATGTATACTTTCATGTTTATCTCTGTAAGGGAGTAGTATACATTGTATTTTCCACAAAAGGGATAGTGTATATGCTTAGGGGGAGTAATTTTGACTATGGCATATTTTTCTTGTAAAACACTTAAATGTCAAAAATTTTCCTAAGTGTTGCCATCAATGCCAAAGGGGGAGATTGTTGGCATTTTTTATGATGATGTTGTGATTGTCATTGATGGACACACACTTGCTTTGAGATCACTTTTTGTATGTATTAGTTATGCTCAATCGGTATTTGTTCCAAACTAGTATTATGTATTATAGTCTTAGACTATCAATGTTTTGCAGAAAGTGTTTACTGGTCTCAAGCGGTATGAAGACCCAAGAGGTAGGAAGACCTCAAGTGGTAGGAAGACCTCAAGCGGTTCGAGGATCCCAAAGTGGTACGAAGAATCAAAGTGGTTGTTATCATTTTTCCCAGTCTTCATTTTGACAAACTGGTAATCGGTAAAATGTGTGAACCGGTAATAGGTAGATGTATGAACCAGTATTACTCTGTGATGAGTTACCAACTGGTATTATTTTTGTGATGAGTTATCATCCACCGACACTTTGGCGGTGATTCTGTATCATGTTACCAAATGTGTCTAGATGCACTGAACCTAGGAACTTGCAATGTAATCCTATTGGACCGACATGAAATCAGATTCCTTTATAAGGACATCATGTCTAGGGTTTTAGGAGTTGTTAGGGTTTTATGTGGTTCATGAGGTTTTTGCATGTGCGATCACAGAAGAAGATTAGGTTTGTGTGAATAAACAAAGTGTGAATATTTTGAAGACCGAAGTAATTCTGAAATGCATTAACAATGAGCTATCAAGGATCTAACGAAGCATATTGTGCTAGTATTTAGATCACTCACTTGTTGATTACTCATAGCTTCAACAAGTATGTAACTCTTAACCGGGTAGGCCTAGAAAAGCCTTTGTAAATCCTCTAACAAGGTGGTTCACAATTGTGTATCTAAAATCCTCTCACAAGGTGGTCTTTAATCAGACTTATCTCCTAACAGAGATTGAGATTCCTAACAGGATCTGTTCTGGTAAAGAGCATTGTATGACCTTAACCGGTCTGGTTACTATTCTGCAAATAGTTACTTGTGAGTTTCATCTCACCGTGGTTTTTCCCATTTGGGTTTCCACGTCAAAATCTCTTATGTTATGGTGATTGTGCTTCTATGGGTGAATGCCTTATTTGTTGTTTGTTTTGCATTTGTGTTAACCGGTTTGTTAGTAAAACCGTTATACCAATTTGTTAGTAAAATTGTTATACTGGTTTACAAAAGGACATAAGATCTCGATCAATCTCTAGTCATCAAGAACCAAAACTTTGTAGAACCATATAAGAATTGATGACAAGCCAAGTAAGAGAAACAATCAGTCTAGAGGAAGCAGAATATGGAAGAAGAAAAGAAATGACAAGGAAATCAGCATAAGCTACCAATAATCTATATGAACAAATATGTAGATTACAAGCTAGTAGTGAAATTGAATCACATGAGTGGGAGTTTGATACAAATTTTGAGACATCTTCTAAATAAACTTTTAGCACAAAATATGTGTATGTCGATATGATCCATTGATTTGAGGGACAAACATCAGAAGATAGATCACTCGAAGGTGAATCACAAATTACTCATTTTGACTTCATGACCAAAATTAATAGGAGAATGATAGAGAGAATATCCTGAAGAGAGTGATATCCTTAACTCAACTAATACACTTGAAATTTTTGACAATTATGTTATGACAATTGAAAACACAGAAATAGATCAAGATTATGACTTACCCTTAATACACCCAGAACTGATTGACTGAAAAAACAACAAAATCCCTGAACTTGATACCTTTCCAAATGACCTTGCCATATTCGTATACCTTAACGATATTGAACCCGTAACACCAAAGAGAGCTTCCACCAGTGAATCAAATAAAGCTTCTTGTAGTCAAGAGGGTGCCAAATCTTCCAGTCGCAAAAATGAAATACAAACAAAATAAAGAATAAGGTCTACTACCGAAAACCATTTTATGGAAACATTAGATCAATCAAAAGATAAAATGAAGGATGCATCTGAAGGTGAAAACCTCCTTGAGGCGCCAAAAGATGGAAGATTTGACACTCTTCCAACATATTTTTAAGAGAGATCGGCTATCTTGATAGAACCAACATAAAAAAATTAACATTGGTACAACAGAGAATCCTAAGATTCTCCATCCTATCATATCATTATCAACACAAGAGAAACAAGATTATATTGAGTTTTTCAAGAAGAGACAAATCAACTTTCCCTGGTCATATTCTGATATGACAGGACTTAATCGAGATCTCATTATGCATCATCTCAACGTCGCTCGAGGAGAAAAACCAGTAGAATAGAAACTTAGAAAGATGCATCCTCATATTGCTCTTCTTGTCAAAGCAAAATTGAATAAGTTATTGGATGTAGGGTTCATAAGACCAGTCACATATCCATAATTGTGTCAACCATTGTGTCTGTATAAAAACAAGATAAAATTATCAAAGTGTGCACAAATTTTAGGGACCTGAACAAGGCATGCCCAAAGGATGACTTTCCATTACCAAACATTGATATCATTGTAGATCTATTAGTAGGACATGAAATGTTCTCTTTAATGGATGTTTCTCAGGGTATAACCAAATCAAGATATCTCTCGAAGATCAAGAGAAAATAGCTTTCACGTGCCCTTGGGGTACTTTCTGTTGGAACATTATGCCATTTGGGCTCAAGAATGTTGGAGCTACATATCAAAGAGATATGAAAACCATTTTTCATGATATGATACATACTTTCATGGATAATTATGTGGATGATATACTGGAAAAATCACATATAAAAGAAGAGCACTTGGAAATCTTTGACAAGATCTTTGATAGACTAGAACAATACAAATTGAGGTTGAATCCAAAGAAGTGTGCTTTCAAGATTACATTAGGTGAACTTTTAGGTTATATCATATCAGCTCATGGAATAGAAGTGGATCCAAAGAAAGTAAAAGCTATCATGGAGATGGAATCCCCAAAGAATATTAGCCAGTTCTGTTCTCTACAAGAGAGATTGCAATCAATCAGGAGGTTTGTAGCTCAATTAGCTGACAGATGTCACCCTTTTACTCACTTATTACATAATAATGTTTCATTTAGATGGGATGAAAAAACTAAGGAAGTTTTCACACAAATAAAACAACATCTGGTCAATCCACCAGTGCTAGCAACACTAATCAAAGGAAAACCATTGTTTCTTTACATCTCGGCAACAAATGTATCATTAGGGGCTCTTCTGGAATAACATGACATTGAAGGAAAGGAAAGAGCAATATATTATATCAGCAGAACCTTGGTTGGTTATGCATTGAACTACACAACAGTGGAGAAAACTTACCTAGCAGTGGTATTCACAACTCAAAATTTGCGACATTATATACTCACACACTCTATTAAGTTGATTTCAAAAATTGACCCTCTAAAATATATGCTTTGCTAGGCAACATTATCAGGATGACTAGCTAAATGGGTCATGGTGTTAAGTGAATTTGACATTGAGTATGTTGACTAAAAAACTATAAAAGGATTGGTGATTGCAGATCAACTAGCTAAAGCGCCCCTGCATGATGATGCACCATTACATATTGAGTTTCTTGATGCAAATGTTCTTACTATCAGCACAAAGGCTTGGGAGTTATTCTTTAATGGCTCCTACACACAACATGGATTAGGTGTAGGAATTTTATTCATAACACCTTAGGGTCACACTATTCCTAAGTCATATAGATTGTGCTTTCCATGTACAAATAATACTGCAAAATATGAGGCACTGATTATTGGGATCAAAATGGCTATTGAATGGAATATCAAGGAATTACATGTCTATGGAGATTCACAACTAATTATCAACTAGATAAATGATGAATATCAAACAAAGGATGATAAACTGATGCCCTACAAGAAATTGGTTGAAGATTTCAAGAAATACTTTACTGAAATCACATTTGTTCAGATTCCAAGGAATGAGAATAAAGCAGCAAATACCAAGGCTACAATAGCATCTCTTATACAAACTCAAGAGAATCAAGAGTGTTATGAATTCCTAGTGGAAGAAATCTTTTATCCTACCCCTGATTCTCATAATGTCCAAATCGTCTACAATACATCTGAAACTGATGCCTCATTATATAGCCAAACTTATCTATACTTAAAAGACAATATCCTTCCTCCAAACCTATTTCAAAATCAGAAGTGAACCTTTATCCGTCAATCATCTGGTTACACCATTATTGTTGATATCCTTTATAGATCAGGTTTGGATAACACTCTCCTAAGGCGTCTCAAATGTGAAAAATCCAAAAAATATCTAAAAGAAGTCCATGAAGGTATTTGTGGTACACATTCAAGTGGTCTTACATTGGCTAAGAAACTCATTGATTTGTGTTATTATTGGCCCACTATGGAAAGATATTCCTTCACGTACATTAAAAAATACAAACAATGTCAGATTCATAGTAATCTTATCCATGCATCGGCACAAGAATCCCATACTTTGGCAAGATCATAACCGTTTTCTCAATGGGGACTTGACTTGGTGGGAAAGATTAATCCTTCATCTTCAAATGGACACAAGTTCATTTTTACTGTTACTGAATACTTTACCAAATGGATTGAAGTAGTACCTATAACAACGGTGACAGGAAAACAAATTGCATCCTTTATCCTTAATTATATCATCTGTCGCTATAGCATGATAGTTCTGATACTTAATGTAAGTATAGATCCAATAGCCAACAAGATGAGGGGGGGGTGAATCATACAAACTTAATCATCCATAAAAACATCAAATTCAACCTCGGTAACATATATATCAGTCATATAACCAAAACTGTCAAACATGCAAACTCAAAAGCATATGAACAATATTAACCTCATAACACCAGATTTAACGTGGAAACCCAAATAGGGAAAAACCACTGTGGGATTTTAGACCCACTAAGAAATATACTCTTCTAGAGTATGCTCGGTTAAAATCAAATCCTGTTAAAGATTACAAACACATTGCTAGATGTGACCCAGTTAAGGGATTTCCCTCAGATCTGTTAGGATCTTCACTTTGTTAGAAGTGACCTTGTTAAAGGATTTCAAACACTCAAATCAGAATGTCACCTTGCTAGAGGATTTTACATATAAGACTATTAAGTTCACTTGGTTAAGAGATTTTCTGCTACTTCTCAAAATAACAGTAATAAAAATATGTCTGCAACTTCACATCTAAAAATGCTAAAGCATATTCCTATATGTTCAATACAATTTAGACATAGAACTAATCTTGTCTATCTGTTGGGCATCTATACTCTATTATTCTAACAGATCTTCAAGCTTCTGTGCTCGGTAATCACTATGTAGCATCCCTCTGCATACACTTTCCCGCATACATTGTTTATCAATAGTTTCCTATTTATAAACAATCTTTCAACCTCTTAATCTCTTTGATCACATTTCCCATGATCAATCATAGCCATCAGATCTTCAATCTTGTCCAGGTTCAATGTATCCTTCGATCTGAAAACATTTTACCCCGCCTTGGAACTTGCATTTTCACCTTGGAACTTATGTTAGGGTATTGTGGTTCAATCTGAGCTGTAGATCTTCCTGCCGACCTTTCTTTACCATAGATTCTTTAACAATCTTCATACATGGCTTACCAATCATTTAATTCCCTCCAGCTCATCAGCTTCCTTCATTAAATATCACATGTAAACATTTAATGCATTCTGTTATAGCTCAGTTGTAACTCAGTAAATACTAAACTTCACTCGATAGACATTCTGCCTTCATTAACCGATAGCGATAACCTTAGGGTTTATCGACTAGGTTCCTTAGGGTTTACCAACTACGTTCTTTGCTCAGTAACATAGTATAGTATTAACCTTTCAAACAATAGCATATGTAGGATATCAAAACAATCTAAACATCATGATCTCATCATTGTCTGACTCAGTAATATTTGCCTATTGAATAACTTATCCCCTTATTCATCATATTCTTTCTGTGTCTTTTACCGACATCTTTATACTCATCAAATCATACTTCTTAAAATATGGCAACATCATACTGAATTAGAAAATAAATTTCTTGACATCAATGAAAAAATAATAATATTAAGACAATAATCATCCTTAATCAGTTATATCCATAGTCATTAACAACCTTCTCAATATCCTTATTGAAATGCCAACGATCTCTCATTGTAATTGGAATGCCAACCTTCTTCTTGTCTGTTATATCCATAGTCATTAACAACCTTCTCAATGGGGACTTGACTTGGTGGGAAAGATTAATCCTTCATCTTCAAATGGACACAAGTTCATTTTTACTGCAACTGAATACTTTACAAAATGGGTTGAAGTAGTACCTATAACAACGGTGACAGGAAAACAAATTGCATCCTTTATCCTTAATTATATCATCTGTCGCTATAGTATTCCCATCTCTATTATCACTGATAATGGAAGACCATTTAAAAATAAAGATGTGCAAGAACTATGTGAGTGATTCCAAATCCAACATAGGTTCTCGACACCATACTTGTTAGGCCCATTATGGAAAGCTAATGTACTGAGAGGGGAGGGGTAAATCAACACTTCAAAACTTTTTTTCAACAATATCTTTACTGTTATGCATAAACCAAAAATTGTTGTAACATAACATAAAGCTAAAACAAATGAATAACAATCATACATGATTCACTCCATAACACATATATTTTGGTTACGCAGAAACTCTTGGTTAGAGAGAAAAACTGCGGTAGCAAATGCACACACAACTTCACTACTGCAATAATAAAGGATGCTCGGTTAGAGCTACATGTTTAGCTATTTCTGATAGCTTACCCTGTTAGGAGTGTCAAGGTTTGTTAGATCTACCTTGCTAAAGGAATTTACAACACTTAATCTAAATGTTGCACCTAGTTAAAGGCTTTACAATTTATAGACTTTCTTAGAGTCTTTTACCCTGTTAAAGGTTTCTCTATAACTCAAAATATTACAATGAAATCATTACAAATATCTGCAACTTTACATCTGGAATGTTATAGCAGATTCTATGTGCTCAAATAAGATTACCTTGCTTATAGCATACCTCGGTAACCCATAAAATAACTCGATAAACCCTTCTGTTTACTCTGTTCTTTGACTGCTCTTTGAAATGCTTCTCAGTGACCTCTGTGTCTCTGACAGTCACATTACTCTATGCTTCCTTATCTAATGCACATGTCTTGCTTCATACACTCATTTATTTCCCATATTTTTATCCTTAATCCATGCTATATAAATAGATCTCTTATGACGGTGATCTGATTCATTGCTTCGATCTTACAAACATGATTTCTCGAATGAATAACTATACAAAATATTTCATTGGTTAAATGACCTCGAAATCATACAGAATCTTGAAGTGCAATTTCCAATGTGATAACAGTTCTATGTTCCTCGATCTTGTAACATCTTTCCATATGTATGTCTAGGTTCAATGAACCTGGTAACATGTTTCACTCGGTGTATATCAACTCGGTGTATCATCTTTGCTACTCGGTAGTCAAGAATGATACTCGGTAGACAGCTCGGTGTATACTGGGCTCTGAGACTAGTTTCTTCTATTACCGACTATGTTGTGCATACTAACTGAATATTTTGGTAGTAGTAACCGATTAGAGTATATAGAATGACTTTGGATATAAAACTAATGGCAACTTGATAAGTAGTAACAATCTCCCCTTTTGACATTAGTTGAGATGTTTGACAAAACTACTTTCAAAGTCATAATTCAAAAATCTATATACTTGCAAAATTTTGACAAAACTGATAGTATATAGATTGGTCAATGAAATAGTATATTCAGATATACTCCCCTTATCAATATACTATACAAAACTCTAATTTTGCATGCTTGATGATCAATGATCTGTAATCACTGCTCGGTATACTCTGCTCACTTTGCTCGGTATACTCCCCCTATATACTACACTCCTTTTGTTTGATACTTTGATGCTTTGAATATTATATCACTCCCCCTTTTTGACAAACATCAAAATGTAGTTACCATTCAGTGGTGGCAACTGGTCAAAAATGGATTTGCACTTTGTCCTCACTTCGGTGAGAGCGACAGAGAGGGCATCCTTGACACTTTCCATTAAACAATTATGCACTTGAATATCTGCCAATAATGATATAAAGTCATCTAATGTGCTTCCCTCTTGTGTAGTAGATAGATATGTGGCTCGATTGATCTGTTCTTGGATAGAGGAAAGATGAGGAAGGAATAATGTCTGAAGTGTCATTATGTCCATCCTTATCTTGTGTTCTTCATTTCTTAGGTCCAATTGTTGAGCCATGAGTTGTTGTAACTTTGCATAAAAATTTTGAACTGAATAGGGCTCTGTGGTCAACTTATTTGAGAGATCGGTGATCTCTTTCTCAATTGCTTCTATTTTATTTTTGATTGTAAGGCGGAAAAATCGAACCCTAGTCGTTCTCCCCTCCCCAACTCCGAGGAGAGAAAAGGGAGGTCACTAGGGTTGATGGTTTTCACTTAGGAGGGACTTTACATTCAAAAGAGGGGTTGAAACCCACAAGATCCAATCCCACACAATGCAGGATTGGATTCTAAATGAGTTTCAAGGGTTAAGACATCAAGGATACCCTCTTTTGTAAAGAAATGTAGATAGAATGATTGAACTAGGAATGCATGTAAAGTAGGAAAGATTCGTTTATAAACAGAGATAGGGATATGGGATGAAGCTGTGGACCTGGAATTAGCAGTAAAATGTCGAGACGGTGTTGTTCTACAAATTTGAGCGAAAGTTGACGGGACGATGGCGCCCGGCGTGCACACGGTCCTCCGAAAAATCCGTGAAACGAAGGTGGATCTGTTCGTCTATGCACAAGGATTCCAGATCTTCAATTACAGCCGCGTACCTGCAACCTACACACAGAAAAGAGAGGATGATTGGGGGGTTAGGGATGAGGGGTTTGCCTTTAGGTCAAACCCCAGTTTTGGAATTAACCAAGAAATGAGAACGCTGTAAATGTAAATGTTTGTAATGTAAACAAGTACGGATACCTTCTTGTAAGAATGTTTGTATTCTTACATGCGAAGGTGTAATGTATGTAGTATGTTGTATGTTGTATGTGATCTCCTCTTCAATGGTTGAATCCTTGTCTTGAATGCAACACTTAGCCTTGAATGGAGACTTAGAATGCTCAATTGCTTGAAGGAATGCTTGAATGTTTGAATGTTTGAATATTGCTTCCGCGTCTTGCTCTTACTTATTTCCTTCCTCTTTCCTCCCTTTCTAGGAGAGGAAAAGTAGTTTATATACTTGTCAATTAGGGCTGATAGACGGATTTTCCCGACCTTAGGCTGACCTAGAAACAATATTTTCCAATTTGCAAACTTAAAGACCCGATGCCCAAAAGAGACAGGGCCCAAAATAGGGCCAGGGACTAGGGCGCTGGGCGCCATGGTCCTGGGGGACCAGGGCGCTGGGCACCATGGTCCCACCTCCCGGGACAGTAGGGTGCAAGGAGGGATAATGCCAAGGTGCAGAAAAATGCAGTTTTTGGTGTCACCAGCAGGTTTCGGGGTCTCCATTCAGGTTTAACGTTGCATCGCCATCATGAAGACCCAAATGCAGTCGAAATTGCAAGTGTCACAATTTTAGGATGCTACATTTAGCCCCCACTTTAGCAGGAGTATAAGCGTACACTCATACTTCCGATAAAGTACAAGGAAACAACATTGAAAAACTTTCACCACGTCAAGGAGGCAAGATACACTAAGCCCCCAGTGGACTAAGGATCTTACGAATTCGATTGAAAAAGTAAAAGGGAAGATCATAAGGGAGAACCATGACTGTCAGTAGTAAGGTTCCCTCACTATGAGTCATGCAAGAAAGATATCAAAAAATTTCAAGGCAAAGCTAAATTTGTCAAGAAATTTTCAAGTATCTTGAAAAGATATGAACGGGATGTATGCCCCCCTACGTTAAAGCGATCACACATGCCTCATCGGGGGTGATTGCTTTAAGGTAGTGATACATATAAGAAATGAGAAAGGAAAGGAGCACGTTATCACAAGGATTTAGCCCCCAAGTGTGAGATAAGCCCAAGGATAATAGATACAAAACACAAAGCACAAGGTGACTTCGCTTTCCTCGGGGTCAGTATGTTGTATGATAATTCATGTATATCATAAGTATGTATGCATAATTGTTCTTCATTCCCCAATCAAGGAAGGTCACCTAGAAGAAGGGAACACATGTGTCTTTTGAGTCAACATGAGAGAGACCAAAAGAGATCTCAATGCTTTGCATCGTCCTCAAGTAGACAAAACTAAGGACAACAAATAGAAGAATGAGAATAACACATACAAGAAGTAACAAAAGAGGTCAAGAGAGGAGGAGAGAGTCTGCTATGCTAATGAAACTAGTCTAGCACGTCATCTACCCCCCGATCTTGCTGATCAATATTTCAGGAAGGTAGGAAACACGCTAGAGGAGGAACATCCAACACAGCAGATGGAGCTATCACAAGATCCAAACAAGGGCTATGTTCATGTTCCGAGCCACGTTGTTCTTGTCTAGGAGCTAGGATAAGTGCTTTAGAAAATTCGTTAGATAAATGGTTATCAACATCAACATATTCATATTCACTATCAGAATGAACAGGAGTAACACTTTCATCATGAATAACATTTTCATCTATATCATCATCAAGATTTATAAAAATAGGATCTTTAACTCGCACAGGATCAAGACCATCATGCATCTTATGTTTAGGAGATTTCGGCTCAATTGTCGACTGAGGAGAAAATGGAATAATACTGGCTGAAGGTGTTTTTGGGGATTGCAAAGTTTGAGAAGCAACTGCCTGAGCTCTAAGACAACGCTTTCGTCGGAGTTCACGTGCAGAACGATTTCGTCTAGTCTTAGTAGGAAGTTGAGAAGATTGAGGAGGAGGAATGTTCTCATCCTTATCACTTGGGTGTTTAGGTTGTGGTCTCTTAGGTTGAATAATAGGAGAAGAGGAAGGTCTCTTCTCTCCATAAGAGGAAGGAGGAGGAACTGCTCCATATAAGGGAGGAATATTTGGTTTAGGAAGGAGACCAAGTCCATCATGACGAGGAGGGATAGGTCTATTTTTACGAAGTTTATTAGATATAGGCATAGTCACATTCATAGGGATGGGTTGGGAATCTTCTTGAGGAAAGACATTAGTTTTATCTTTCAAAGGAAGAACTTCCTTCTCAAGAACGATAGGAATGTCAAGTTTGGGTGTCCTTAGAGATAGGACCATATCTTTTTTCCACTTTTGATAAGATTTGAAAAGATGATCACTTCACGGTGGAAGAGATTGGAATTGTTTAGGCCAAAAGTAATCAATAGGAATGCTAGAAGTTCTTTCAGCAGGTTTAAAGAGGCTATGATTGATAGTAACAACTTCACCATTATGGGGAAATTTCAAGCACTTGTGAATAGGAGAAGAAATAGCTTTCATGGAAGATAGCCAAGGATAACCTAGCTTCACACGAAATTGTTCGGACAATGGAATAATAGCAAAGCTCACATTAAGGGATTTGTTATGGACCTCAATAGGTAATGTAATAGAACCAATTGCAGGAGAAGAAAATGCATAAATAATTTCACAACCACATTTTTTTCGTCATAGATCACTTGATTCAATTGCAAAGTAAAAAGAAATTCTTCAGTAATGACATTAACCATACAAGAAGGATCAATAAGCACTCCACGGCAAGGTGTATTCTTGACTTTTGCAACTATATATAAAGGACCATCAGGTGCCCTGATAGTTTCACTGGAATCAAATGTGATGGAAGGTTCTTTAGGGATTTTGTACTGCTCCACAAAGTTAATCACAGAGTCATAGACACGAGATCATCAGGTGAGACAGAGGAATCATTAGTATCAATCACATTAGAGGTATGAGAAGGCAATGGATCAGTAAAAATCTTAAGATTTTGGTTAGGAGGAGCTACAGATGTGTTGCTTTTATCATTCACACCAGAAACAGAGATAGTATTATTATCAATCAAATCTTGAATTTTACCCTTTAAAGCAAAACATTTTTCAATATCATGCCCAGGTTGACGATGAAATTGACAAAAAGATTTGTTATCAAAATAGGGTGAATTAATCTTTGCATGATCTATTTGCCTTATAGGAGGAAGAGTAAGCACATTTTGTTCCAATAACTTATTCATAATACTATGCAATGATTCATTCAAAGGAGTAAACTTTCTTTCTTTCTTGAAAAACTTAGAAATAGGAGGCACACCTGATGCTGCATTCACATTGTTGTTGATGATGTTTTCATTGAATTTAATGGACTCTCTGTTCGGTTTAAACTTCCCAAATGGTTGTTGACTACTATCACCCTTATCACTCGGAGCCATAGGATTTGCTTGTTCCATTTGACTTACAGTCAGTTGATAATTGTGAAGAGTTGCGCACAACTGTTGGAAAGAAGTAAACTTTGAAAACAAAAGTTTTTCTCTAATATCTTTTTGTAAATTAGAAATAAAGATTCTTTGAATATCATTCTCAGGTACTAGAAAAGAAATTTGAGCATACAAATGCTTATATCTACCAATGAAATCAGTCACTTTTTCTTTAACACCTTGTTTACAATGCATTAAATCAATCAAAGTAACTTTAGGACTTATATTGTTTTGAAATTGTTGAATAAAAGCATTTGCAAGTTGTTCGAAAGAAGTAATAGAATAGGAAGGAAACGAGCAATACCATTGTAGGGCTTTATCTCTTAATGTTCTAGTAAATAGTTTTGCAAGCAACCTTTGGTCATAAGCAAAATCGGTACATATTGTTTGAAATATCTTAACATGTGTTAGAGGATCACCCTTACCATTATAAAGCTCCAAATGCGGAATTTCAACATGTTTAGGGGGGATAGCTCGAACAATGTTAAGAGAAAGTGGCCTCGCAACATCAAATGTGGGCACACTAGTCTTAGATTGATTCATAGAGGCAATTTGTTGCTGTAAAGAAGAGACAGTTTGTGCAAGATTGTTGATGGTCGCTTCAGTCGAAGAGTTCATATTAGACATGTTAGATTGTGATGGAGGTGTTATGTTATTGAAAGAAGGTATTGATTGAGAGTAAGGTGGTGGGACACTATGATAGTTAGTCATAGGAGATGATTGGAAAGGAGGAACACTACAAGGAGGAATGGAATGGTTAAATGAATTGCCCCCTTGCGTCGTGTTTATTTGTGGAGATATAATAGGAACACTTATTGAAGGAATAAATGAAGAAGTTGGATTGAATGAAGGAAGAGGGTTGATTGAAGAAGAGGGATTGCCCCCATGACTGGTGATCATAGGAGGAATGTCTTGTATTGATGTAGTCATTATGTTTGATGTAAAAGTAGGTATACTAGCAATAGGAGTTGTCAAAGGAATAGAATGATTAACTTGAGTAGGAGGTTGTGTATAACCTAAAGTTTCAGCACAACTCTTCATAGGCATCACATTCGAATCCACAGTGTGTGCAATACCACGCAAAATATCAATTCCATTCTTATCACTTTGAACCATATGTTTTAGACCCTCAATTAATGAAAGAGCTTCACTATCAGGGTATTCTTGAGACATCCATTGTCGAAAATCATCAAATTGGTTATCCAATTTCAAAAGTTGTTCTACAGAAACCTCATGGAGAGCTTCTTCATCATCAAGAGGATTAGAGGAATTACCCATGTCCTCATTAAAAAGGCCATTCAAATTAGGTTCCATCTCCTCAGTAATTAAACCTTGGAAAGACTTAATTCTAAGGCTTCATCTAACGGGAATAGTGTAAGTAGGGCTTATTGTTGTAAAACTCATGCACTAAAGAGAGAGAGAAGATTTTGAATTTTAGAGGTAGCAAATTTCAATAAAATCAGCCAATCTCCTAGAGTTAAGCTGTTAAATGCAATCAGGACAATCTCCCGAAATTTTGGAAAAAATGTCCGGGACCGTGGCAAACGAAGTGCATACGGTCCTCGCAATTTTTTCAAAATTTTCAGGGATGAAAGTTATGATGATTTTAAAGCTAATCTGAAAAAATTGAGTGATTTTACGATCTGTAGATAGGCCAAATTAAAGTTGCAATCTCAAAATTGAACCCTACCAAGATTGTTGAAAAATGTAAAATTTGAATTTTGAAAAGGAGGGGGAAACTGAAATTTTGAATTTTATGATTTTAGAGAGAATACTAAAAGCAATGCAAGTTTTGAAATTTTAAAAATTGACTCAATTTCACGCAAAATTCAATTTTGAAAGTGGAAATCAAGGTTGTTGCAATTAAACACTTAATTTCAAAAGTCACAAACTGCAAAAATTTGAATAAAGCACTGAAATTTCGAATGAATGCCAACACACTTTTCAGATTTAGGACTGTAAGAAACACAATTTTGATATGAATTTTAATTTCAACAATTTTTGAATGATTATAAGCCTTTATCCAAGCAATCACTAGACCAACTTTGACTGTAATTTTGAAAGTGTTAGAATTGATAAAATCAGCCAAAATTCTGGATTTTAGTAGAAAAATACAGTAAGATCTAGCTCCCGAAATTTCGGAAAAAATGTCGGACGATGGCGCTCGGGGTGCACACAGTCCTCGCAACTTTTTTCCAAATTTTCAGGGATGAGAGATATTGTGATTTTGTTGCGGAATCCAAAGTTACAGCCGATTTGGAGGTGTTTTGATCAGTGAAATTATCAGTCAAAGGTTGAATCAAGAAGGTTTTAAAAATTAGGGTTTTGACACTTAACCACTTAATTTTCAGAATTAAAGCACAAATATGAATTGATAATTTGTAATAGAAGGGTAGATCTGAAACAAGCATTAACAATTAAACATTCCACAAGATTAATTACTAAAAAGAAAATTTTAGGGTTTTTTATGCAATTAGCCTCTAAAATTTGCAATAGATCAAACATGGAAATGTAATTAAGGGAGCAAATTTTTCAGATCTGACCATGAATAATCAGAATTAGGATGTTCACGTCGGGTTCACCAAAATGTAAAGCGGAAAAATCGAACCCAAGTCGTTCTCCCCTCCCCAACTCCGAGGAGAGAGAAGGGAGGTCACTAGGGTTGATGGTTTTCACTTAGGAGGGACTTTACATTCAAAAGAGGGGTTGAAACCCACAAGATCCAATCCCACACAATGCAGGATTGGATTCTAAATGAGTTTCAAGGGTTAAGACATCAAGGATACCCTCTTTTGTAAAGAAATGTAGATAGAATGATTGAACTAGGAATGCATGTAAAGTAGGAAAGATTCATTTATAAACAGAGATAGGGATATGGGATGAAGCTGTGGACCTGGAATTAGCAGTAAAATGTTGAGACAGTGCTGTTCTGCAAATTTGAGCGAAAGTTGATGGGACGATGGCGCCCGGCGTGCACACGGTCCTCCGAAAAATCCGCGAAACGAAGGTGGATCTGTTCGTCTCTGCACAAGGATTCCAGATCTTCAATTACAGCCGCGTACCTGCAACCTACACACAGAAAAGAGAGGATGATTGGGGGGTTAGGGATGAGGGGTTTGCCTTTAGGTCAAACCCTAGTTTTGGAATTAACCAAGAAATGAGAACGCTGTAAATGTAAATGTTTGTAATGTAAACAAGTACTGATACCTTCTTGTAAGAATGTTTGTATTCTTACATGCGAAGGTGTAATGTATGTAGTATGTTGTATGTTGTATGTGATCTCCTCTTCAATGGTTGAATCCTTGTCTTGAATGCAACACTTAGCCTTGAATGGAGACTTAGAATGCTCAATTGCTTGAAGGAATGCTTGAATGTTTGAATGTTTGAATATTGCTTCCGCATCTTGCTCTTACTTATTTCCTTCCTCTTTCCTCCCTTTCTAGGAGAGGAAAAGTAGTTTATATACTTGTCAATTAGGGCTGATAAACTGATTTTCTTGACCTTAGGCCGACCTAGAAACAATATTTTCCAATTTACAAACTTAAAGACTCGATGCCCAAAAGAGACCGGGCCCAAAATAGGGCCAGGGACCAGGGTGCTGGGCGCCATGGTCCCACCTCCCAGGACAGCAGGGTGCAAGGAGGGATCATGCCAAGGTGTAGAAAAATGTAGTTTTTGGTGTCACAAGCAGGTTTCGGGGTCTCCATTCAGGTTTAACGTTGCATCGCCATCATGAAGACCCAAATGCAGTCGAAATTGCAAGTGTCACAATTTTAGGACGCTACATTGATATCTTTAATGAATAAAGAGAATGTACAGAGTTTTTGAAATAAATAAAGAATGTGCTTGAGTTGAGGTGTCAACTCAGCAATACATTTGACAAGTTTAACTTTACCAATAGCTATATCCTTTTGTACCTCTTCTATCATCTTTGCAGTGAGCTCCTTAGCTTTCAATTTGCTCAAATATTCTGATGCATCTACTCCAGATGTCTCTATCTTGGTTAGGATTTCATCCTGTTGAACATGGATGGCTGCATTTGTTGTCACTGTAGCTTCAGGTAGCATATCAGTTAAGAGTGCTTTCACCTTCTGAAGTACTTTATTTTTCTTTTGAATAGCCATTTGCTTCTCTTGTTCGGCTTTGGCTTTGCATAGTTCACTGAAATCAATGAGTGCTTGCCCTTTTAATTTAGATATATCAACATTCAACAACACTATTGGTTTTGACAAATCTACTTTGAAACTATTCTTTTTCATTCTCTTTTCTTTACCTTTCACCGATTGAACTAAGACAATGGCTTGTGAGGCTTGTTGACTCTCGATAGGTTGCTCGATAGAGGCAACACTTTGGTCGATTACTTTAGCCTATGTAGTGTCCTTTGGTGTCTCGATACTGAGTGTCTCAGTTGCAACATTTTCAGTGCTAGAAGGTGCTTGTGAGGTCTGTTCTTGAGAAGTACCTTCTTCTGTTGTAGACTTGTGACCTTCGGTGCCTTGCTCTGTATCCTGAGGGGGCTCGATTGAGACAGGTTGATTGATCGGAGGGTAGGGCTGAACTTGTTCCAAAACTGACTCACTGGATACAAGTTGGGCATAATCGTTCCCTTCTATCATTTCCTATTCAGGTGCCTTTGTATCCAAAATCTCTTCATCTACTTGTATGGTTTCAACAGGGTCTTGCTCGGTGACATCATGATCTTGTTCGGTGACATCTACTATTTCAATTTCCGCTTGCTCACCAACATTCTTCATGCGAAAGATTTCCTACCACTTTTCCTTTGTTTCCTTCTCCACTTCAATATATAGGCCATTCATTAGTTTAGAGGCCTTTTGCTTGACTAAGAAGCTTTTGTGGTAGTGTGTCAGATTTTCTTTCATTTCATCTACCAACATGTTTGGAAAGAGATGTACCAGACTTCTTTCTCTAATCTGTTTCTCTGAGTCCAAGGCATATTACCACCTATTATCAATATGTGCATATAATTCTTTTGGAAGAGAATTAGATACTTCCAATGGGACCAGTCGGAATTTCAAAAGTGTGCAGATGACAGCTTCTTCTATTTGTCTCTTTTTTGCATCATTTCTAGATTCATATTTAACATATCTGAAGGGTCCAAATCCACCATATTGTTTCAGATTAGCACAAAAGTTTTCAATACTATGTACATTTTCCTTTGTACTCTTGACAATCTAAAATTTGTTCTTGTCTTCAGATTCAATATCACTAGACTCTTTAGCCAAAATGAGTCTCCAAGTAGATTTCTTGTAAGTTTTTGTTCTAATTGATTAAAAAATAGGTTTTAAGAACCTGAAACCTTTACACCATAGGAAGATAAAGAGAAGAAAAAGGATTATAAGTCCGCATACATAACGACTGGCCAGAAGACCAACGAACAGAAAGAACAACAAAGCAACAAAACAACAAAACACAGCAAAGAAACCAGGGAAACGCTACTCAGCAATTTTCTTTAGCAGGTCCTCTACCTTTATCACCAACTCATCATAGGTAGCCCCTATAGCTTTTAGCTCTTCTAGGTCCTTGTTCATTTTTTTTTCCTTCCTCTTGCTTCTGGTGTGGGTTCTGGGACCTTGAGCTTCCCCTATACCTTCAGCATCCAGGTCAATTTCCTGGATTTCCTTGTCATCATCAAGCTTACTGATGAGGGTATGAGTATTATTGGTCAAGACTTTCAGGATACTAAGGCTCTGCTCCGCGATATTCTTAAGGCACTCCTCAACTTTTCCCACTTTAGTGACAGTATCCAAGAGTGTTTTTTCACTAGTTTCCACAAGGCTTTTTCTGTCTAGCATCTCCTTTTCAATTTTCTCAAACCTGGGGTTGAAAGCATATCTATTGTCTTTCGCTTTAGCAATAGTGTTTTTCAGATCCTCAATGTAGTCAGCCATTGTATTCCCCTCCCCTATATTGATGGTCTCTAGAATCAAGACTCTGTTACATAGTTTTTTATACTCATCCACAGCTTTCTTGTAACCATTAATGAGCCATTCCATAGTTTTCATAAAACCATGCAAGCCCTCGGGAGGGGGGCCTTCAGGGGGAGTCACTTTTCCAGGGGTTACCTATTCATCTTTAGGGATATGGAGGGCAGAGATACTGTTGGCAGCCCTGAGAGTCTCTTCCATTGCCTCCTTTTCCAGGTTGTGCTCGGCTTCCAAGGTCCTAGCTTGCTTGTCTACTTCTGGTTCCTTGCTAGTCTCCTCTTTTTTCTTATGCTTTTTCTAGGTCTGAGTTTGGTTTTTGATTTTCTTCTTCAGCAACCCGTTAGGGTTCTTCTTCTCCTCAGAATAATCTGAATCCTCTTCTTCCGAAGAGATGTTGATCAAGGGTTTGGTTTGAAGTTTTTTTCCCTTAGAAGATGAGGGTCTTGTTTTCCTCTTCTTACTACTCTCATACTCTGAATCATCAGAGCTATCCTCAGTATCAGACGACGAATTATTGTCGGATTCCTCCTCCTCCGAAAAAGAAGAATTAGGTATCTCTTCCTCAGATTCCACAGAGGGTGCATCCGGTTAATTTGACTGGCCTTTAAATGGACATAAATTAAGACCATTAGGCCTTGGTGAATTGTTGTATCACCCAAAGGATTCTCTTTGTAGGCTTTAAGGGAAGCATTCATTGAGCAAAGCAAGAAATAAGGAAAATTCACCTTATCATTATGCCTAAAATGGTTTAACAGAACAAAATGATACCCATAGACTTTCGTAAACCTACCATCTAGAGTTATATACCGCATTAAAATAGAAAGAATTTCCCACCAGGGTTTGGCAAAAGCCTTGGGTGGGTAGTAGGTTTTGCTCAACTTTACCAGTCATTTTTTCTCTTTCTCAATAACCAGGTACCTTTCAATGGCTTCCCTGCTGACCTTCCTGTCTCTGTAGACGTTGCAACCTTCCCTGTTGAGACCCATAGCTTTAGTAATTAAATCTTCATCAATTTCCACCATCTGGTCACCCATTTTTAACATGCCCTTCTTCTAGTTTTTGCAGAAAAAGATAGTTACCATTCCATCACGGTCGTGGAGTCTCTCTATGAAGTTCGAGAGACTGCCCTTCTCCAAAATGCCCCACACCTCTTCCTTCTGTTTCCACTCTTTGCAGCTACTTGGCTCATAACGTCTCCTATTTCTGCCCATGATGTCACTTTTCACAACCAAATTTTGAAACTTGCAGAGCTGGTTAAACAGAGAGCATTTTGGAGCTAAAACAATTACCCAACAAGCATGGGAGTCGATGGCATTGATGTTATAATGAGTGATTTTCTCATTATAGAAGTAACTCGAAGTGCTCACATCAGTACTTTTCATTATTACCCTGTCAATCAAGAGTCTCTGGGGTACTCCTATATCGCTCATCACTTATGATTTGTCTGACATCTTCGGGGAGTCCGCTCTGACCCATCCACGTGGTAATTGTCTCACTTTTAACCACCACATTGGCAGCCCAATCAGGAGAATAGTTGGCCTCCTGATAGATATGGGAGATATGGCATTTTTTAAAGGTTCTAATAATATCAATAGCAGAAGTGATTATGTTGTGAATCAACCATGAAGGTTTTGAGGTCCCATTGAGGCACTTTATTATATTATTTGAGTCCCCTTCTATCCATAGATAGGGGCAATTCCATTTTTTGGCTTGGATTATGCCTTGAAGAGCTGCCATAGCTTCAGCTTTATGGTTTGTTTGGGTTCCAATAGGGACAGCAGTCATCTCTTTGCAAATTCCTCTATGATCTCTAAGAATAGCTCCACAACCTAAAGGACTTGGGTTACCTTTGGCTGCACCATCAAAATTGATTTTGAGCCAGCCTTGGGGAGGGGTTTGCCATTTAGCTTCAAGCCTTTTATTGTAGGTGAGATTAGGACCATCGATGATCTTCATATTCCAAGCCCTTAAGATATTTGACTCTAGGGAGTTATTTGAGTAACAAGGACCCTCCATGATTCCCATATTTTCCTGAATTGCCCTTTGAATTTTCTGGAATACAATATCTTGATTTAGGGAAACATCCCCGAAGATTCGGTTGTTTCTTTCTTTCCAAAGACCCCATAAGATGTGAGGAAGAGAGAGCTGCCACATACATCTCAAAAAAGAGTTAGTCCATTGAATATTCCAGGAGGAGAACAAATCTCTGATGTTACTCGGAAACACCCAAGCTAAACTAAAGCTCTTCAGGAAATTTTCCCAAACTGAGGCTGAGGAGGAACAGTAGAGGGCAAGGTGGTCCACAAACTATTCCTCTTGAAAGCACAACACACACCTGTTAGGAAGGGCAAAACCTCTACCTTTTAGGTTGTCAACTGTAAGGATCTTATTTTGGAGGATAGTCTAGAAGAAAAAATTGATTTTGGGGGTGAGACCTTTTATCCAAGCTTTAGACCAGAAAGGATTTGTAGGAGGGAGGGGGGAAAGGACACAATACAGAGAACACACAGTTAAAGTACCTTTGGGATCATGTTTCCAAATCAGGGAGTCCTCTTCATTATTCAACCATGTAGCAGACAGATGGGTCTTAAGTTTAGAAAGGCTAGGATGGATACTATCAATGTTATGCCAATTGTTCCCATCCCAGTATTCTACCACTAGGGAACCAAAAGAGCCAATACAGGAAGGGGAAGGGGAGGCTCATTCATGGAAGTCCATTAGGGGTTTATCAAAAAGCCAGGGATCCTCCCAGAATCTAACTTTTCTACCATTTCCAAGTTTCCATATCACTCCTTTAGCAATCACATCTTTACATTTAGAAACATGGTTCCAAATATGGGATCCATTTATACTGAGATCCAAATTAAGAAAAGAAGAGAGAGAAGAAGACAGAAGAGAGTACTTACTTCTCCAAATTTTGCACCATTCAGAATTAGAATGAAACCATCTCTAAGCTTGTTTGGACAAGAGAGCTTCATTTAAAGTACGAATCCTCCTGTGACCCAGACCACCTTTGCTTTTTGGCCTACAGACCTGGTCCCAGGACACCAAGGACATTCTTTGCTTTTCCTCAACCCTAGACCATAGGAATCTTCTTTGAATTTTCTCAATTGCTTCAACATACTTGACTGGAATTCTGAAGAGACTAAGAGCATAAATAGGAATACTTTGAAGAGTAGCCTTAAGGAATTGGAGCTTACCAGCTTGACTTAAGAGGGCCTCTTTCCAACCGGCAAGTTTCTTATGAAATTTGTCAACTAGAGAAATCCAGAAGGAGTCAGGAGGGGCAATCCCCATGGGGAGTCCAAGGTAGGTAGCAGGAAGGTCAGCAATCTTACACTCCAAAATTCTGTTGATCCTCTATTGTCTTCTCTCTGGAGTGTTAATGAAAAAGACTTCACTTTTAGCCCAGTTGATAAGCTGCCCCGTAGCAGAGGCAAATTTACACAGGGTACTCTTCAGTACTTTAGCTTATGAGATACTTGATTCCCCCATAATAATAGTATCATCAACAAACTACTGGTGGGAACAGATAAGATCAGTAGAAGAAGGTTGGAGGCCCTTAAAGGATCCTTGCTGCACCAAATTTTCCATGGTCCGACCAAAGCATTCTGCCAAAATTATGAAAAGGATGGGGGAGATAGGATCTCCTTGCCTAAGACCTCTCGAGGCTTTGAAAAAAGTAGAAGGAGAACCATTGACAAGAACAGCAAAAGACGCAGAAGTAGTTAGTTGGGAAAAAAGATCCACAACTCTAGAGGAAAACCCAAAAGAAGTGAGAACTTTCTGAAGAAGAGACCAGTCAACCCTGTCATAGGCTTTGGAGAGGTCAAGCTTAAGGATGAGACCCTGCTTATTAGCTCTAACAAGAGAGTGAATGTTTTCATGAACTGTAATAATGGAGTCAAGAATTTGTCTTCCAGGAACAAACACATTTTGCTAGTGTTTAATTAAGGCAGGAAGGATAGACAAAACTCTAGTAGTAAGGACCTTAGAAATAATTCTGTAAAAGGAGTTGCAGAGGCTAATAGGTCTGAATTTATCCAAAGAGTTAGCTCCTTGAGTCTTGGGGATAAGAGCAATAAAAGTACCATTAATTTCTTTCAAGAGTTTTCTAGCCCCAAAGAATTCCTTAACCCCATTGGCAACATCAGTACCAATAATATCCCAAAAATCTTGAAAAAAGAACATTGGGAATCTGTCAGGTCCAAGTGCTTTGTTACCATAAAAGGAGAAAACAACATCTTTAATTTCTAAGATAGTGGGAATGGAAGAGAGGGAGGCATTATTATGAGCATCAATGAGACAAGGAATGTTCTGAAGAAAAGAGGATTGGGCTTCAGCATCCAGACTATGATCCCTCTTTAGGAGGTCCGAGAAATACCTCTTAGCTTCATTCCTTATTTCATCCTCCTTGACTAGCTCCCCACTTTCCACAACTAGCTTGTTCATTCTATTGATTGCTTTATGCTTGATAGTCGACATATGGAAGAATCTTGTATTCCTGTCCCCTTCCTTGAGCCAGATGCATCTCGATCTCTACTTCTAGAACATTTCCTCTTTGGCAATAATATCATGGTATTTTTTAAGGATCTCGTTTTCATCAGCAATAGACACAGTATTGAAACCATCCTTCTGGATCTGGTCCTGTATTTCTTTAAGGTTTTCCTGAATTTTGCTCTTAGCCTCAAATATATTCCCAAAACTGGTTTTATTCCAGAGTCGAATGTTGTCCTTCACACTTTTGAGCTTCTTAACAACTTTGAACATAGTTGTTCCCTCAACTTGGATACTCCACCATTTCTGAATATTTCTTTTGATGTCGGGGTGAAGGGTCCACATTTTTTCAAATCTAAAGGGAAAGTTTCTCCTTCTATTGATCAAGTCAGCATTGAAGGTGATAGGAAAATGATCGGATCCAACCCGAATGTGGGTAGACAGAGAATAGAAGTACTAACTATACCAGTCATTAGAAATGAGAGTTCTGTCAAGACGCACTTGGATAAGGTCATTACCAGTTCGTCTGTTGGTCCAAGTGTAATTGCAACCCTGTATCTCCAAGTCATTAAGAGCTTCGGAGTTAATAAAATCCATGAGGGCCATCCTACTTTCCAGCTGAGGAGGACTACCTCCAAATTTTTCCTCCTCTTTCAAAGGCATATTAAAGTCTCCCATAACCATCCAACTAAGATTTTTGAAGTTGTCCCTAGCCTGTATGATCTTTTTCCAAAAAGAGTTTCTAGCCTTTAAGGTATTATGAGCATAAATGTTAGTGAGAACCCATGAAGAACCATCTTTTAGGTCCTCAAATTTGATACAAGAAAAGTTACTTTCCTGAATAATGACCTGACCTTTAATAGTGTTAAGATTCCAGATGGTAGCAATGCCTCCAAAAGCACCCTCAGAACTGCCTCCACTAACATTACTGTTTTTGAAGAACTTCAAAGATTCAACTTTTTCTCTACTCATTTTGGTTTCTTGAATAAGAAAAGTGTCTGGATTACTATTTCTTATCATATTCCTAATAATATCATGTTTATGGGGATTGTTGAGTCCCCTTATGTTCCAAGAAATAATCTTCATAGCTACTTACCAATTCCCAACTCCTTGAGAGTTTTTTGAGTTCCATCTGCTATGTTCTTGCTGGCCTCCTTGTCTCTAACTTTGTGGTTAGAAGGCCATCCCGGGGAAGAGGAAATGTAACCCACATCAACTTGAGCTATTCTGCTGGGTTTCCTTATTAGAGAAGTCGAGGGAGTTGTTGCTTTCTTGTTCCTGTATTTTGGTTTCTTCCATTCCATTTCTATCACAAGAGCCACTTCCGGGTTGATGAGGATTTTGGAAATTTCTTCTTCATTACCCCATTTAGGAGTTCTAGAATCAGTTGAAACATTGTTCACAGTTCTTGAGCTCTGATCCGAATCCGAAAGATTCATACCCAAAATTGCACATTTTTGGGCTTCTTGGATTTCAAAACTTGGCATGGCTAGAGAAGAGTCAGTCCTTTCAACTCGGGGATCAGGGATCTCTCCTTCCTCAGGTTGGTAATCTTTGGCTTCCATTGCCTTGCTTTCATAAGTGTCATCAATCACTTCAACTATCTCATTTGGAGGATCATTCTGATCTTTCATTTCCTTTTTTTGAGTTGTTCTTATGGGGCTGGCTTTGGTTGATTCATTTTTCTATACTTCCTGTATTGTGGGCCTGAAGTTTGAGTCTTCCTTCTATTCTCCCAAAGGAAAAAAATGATTGGAATTTTCTTCCTTATTTTCTCGGTTTTTAACTTACCACACCCATTTCTCTAGCAACTTTTGACTTTCAATCTGAGGTTTAAGCTACTTGGGTTCCACCTTTTGCTTGTTTAGGCAGGATTTGCCCAATGACCTACTTTTTTACATTGGAAGCACGTGAAAGGAATAGTTTCATATTCGATATGTTGTTTCCAGGTTCCCAGCTTTGAAACTAGGTCTATTTGTTTCGGCATATCTGCCTCAGGGGCTACTCCTACATAGAACCTTGCATGAGTTAGTCTTCTTTTTGAAGCAATGACTGGGTCTATAGAGAGCAGCTCGCCAAAAGAACTTGCTATTCCAGAGAAGATACTTTCTGCCCAGTATTCATGAGGCAATCCTGGAAGCTTTATCCAAACTGGAACTTGGGCCAGGAGAGAATCATTCATGTTTAAATTCATATGCCATTTTCTAAGGACCAGAGCTATCTTTCCTACCATCTAGGAACTCCCGCACAAAATCTTAACCTTGTCTTCTTCACATGAAAAGGAAAAAGATAGAAGACCTTTGGGTAATGCTGAAATTTCAACATTTCCTTTAAGGGCCCATTTTCATTTGAAAAAGGCCCTGACAACTTCAATGTTAGGGCATGAACCCATGAATTTCCCTACCAAGGAGTTCGACATACTATTGATATTATGGTCCAAAACCTGGTTAGGGATAGAGATAGCAAACTTACCACCAGAAGGGTCAGAAATATTCTTAACAGGAGGAAGGGAGGATTTACCAGTTGGTCTAGTTCCAAAAAGGGAAGACTATTTCTTTTTTTCCCTCCTGCTATCCATGGAGTCATCTCGTGGGATGGGCCCCCCATTGGACCCTTCCCCCAGATGCCCAGATGAACCCGTTGTCTCCTCAAGCAGAGTACCATCAGATTGTGAGTCAGCAACAGCACCTGGGAAGTCTGGGGGCTTATCCTTATCGCCAATAGGACCAGCACCATTGATCTGGTCGATCCCACCATTGGAACCAAGGTTCCCGCCTTACTGTGAATTTGAAATTTGAGCTCCTGCTCCCGCTTCCACCATTCTAACTCTTGTAAGTTTTTGTTACCTTAGGTGTGGCAACACTCTTTGTTTTCTTACTCGGTGAAGCTGCAGATGCTCTTGTGTTAGGTTGCTTTGCAGGAGGAGTCGGTGATACCTCTGATGTATCCTTCTTCTTTCTTCTCAACACTTTTCCCTTAGGCAATTCAGTGCTTAGTGTTATAGCTGCCTCTTGGGCTTCAGATTCCTCTTCGATAATGACTAGAGTGCCTTTGTCAGGGTGGAGGAAGAATCTTCTCCAAATTTCTCTGTTAATGCCTTAATCGTCTTTGTTGCCTTCCTTGTAGCTTTGGGTACTACAATGCTCATTTCTACTTTTTCCTTCACTTCTTCATATGTTCCATACCTCAGCTCGGTAGCATGCCTTGGTAATGCAAGAAATGCATCTATTTGTTGTTGTGTGATGTCAAAATTAATCTCATAACCCATAGGTGGAAAATATTGAGTTCTTAGTTCCACAGCATTCACATAACAGTAATCAGTGTCCACTTCAAAACATATGTCATCTTTGTATTTCTCCACTAGCTTGGGTGGAATTTGGTACCTGTTACGCATCCTTTCCTAAAACTTGCTGAAATAATCATCCATAATATCATTTTAAATTATCACCTAGCTTCTTGATGAAGTCATTGATCTGATGGGTGATTGGTCGGTGTAGCTCCCAAACTTCTTTACCGACTGATGGAAAGAATTTTTCAAAATAGAAAAACATGCATACTAACAGTGATCCAAACTTTAGTGTATTAGCCGAGTTGTTCTTCTTCGGCTTCCTTATTGTGTTCAGATTCTCAAACAGGTTTTTTAGCAACACCTCACATAAATCAATTTTCATGCCTTTCTTCACAATTTTATATGCTAAGTCTACTACTGCACAGGGTACACTGTTTTCCCTTGCCAATTGGAAGAAAAAGTAACCTATTACTCTAATGGCAAACTTTAGCTCTGCATCAGTGACATTGTTCAATTTTAGTCCTCTGCAATCTGATTCTACTCCGATTAAACTGATCAATTCCTTCTATGATATCATTTTCTGAGCTCAAGCATGATCATAAATAGGGTAACCGGTGATCAAATGAATGATTTCCTTGGTGATCTTAAACGGTTTCTCTTCTAGCCACATGAAGTCGTCATGAACTCTGCTCAGAACAAACTTGACCCACTGGGGTTTGAACACACGGGGATAGGCTAGGGCTTCAGTCAATCCCTTGATTTTAATGTGTTCATACTTGCTATCCAATTTACCATCGATGCATAATTCATCATATGTGTTATTGATTTCAACATGACCAAGTTCTTCAACACGACATTTGGTGAAGAATCTCACATCTTCGACTAATAAAACTTGATCCGGGATGAGTGAAAATGTGGTTTTGTCATCCCGTTCAGATGCAATTTTGGGAGTTAGAGAGTATTTCAGTGAGGGCTTTTTGATGTTCTTAACAACAATGGGATCTTGGATCTTAGGTGCCATTTGTAGATTTCAGATAAAAACTAACAAAAGATCCTTAGGGTTTGAAGATTTTCAAATGGCAGATGCTTTGCACTTAGTAGATAATAACAACTTGATATGATCGGTAAACCAGCTTAATAGTGCATTGAGATTGATGTAAATACCTTGAATTTTGCTTTGGAAGAGGTTTGATTGCCTTTGAATCGCTTTGCTCTGCTCTCTTGAAAACTTGGTGAGTGAAAAATGACCGTGAAAATGCTTTAAGTACACAATATACCTTATAGGGCTCCGTGCAGGTTAGGTCAAGAACATTAAATGCACTCGGTTCCACTAAACCTTCTTTCCTTTTTGTGCTTTAACTGAGTAACCAAACTTCCTTCATTTACCGACTTGACAGGCTTCCTGTATTCACCGACTTGACAGTCTTCCTATATAGTGCTTCAAAAAGACTTTGATAGAATTTCAAACTTACTAATACATCTTAGCTATGCAGATTTTTGTAGGATTTTGCCAAGATCAAGGGCACAATGAAAAGCATAAAAAGAGACAATAGAATGACAAGAACAAACTGTATTCTCATCAATATGCAAATGATCAACTGGATTAACCAATACAATGAATATAGGCCTGCTTATATAGGCAAGGCCATACGGATGTATGAGCACACAAATATGACATGTGACTTAATGAGAAACAAGGGTAGGTAAGAAATACTAGGGGTAGGTAGAAGAAATAATATAATATTCCACAAGAGGTGGATGACCCACCGAATGTGGAGTGTAACAACAAAATAAGACCACAAAAGGTGGAATTTCTCCTACAAGCTCTATCCCTATGTGCACACTTCCCTAAGTGTCTCAAATCCAAACTACGAAGAGATCCATTATCCTAAGTTAACTTAAGTAAAGTGTAATAATATCCAAAATGAATATTTATTTACACCAACACCCCCCCTTAAGTGCAACTTAGGGGAATGAAGACTCAAGTCAACAATGCAAGATGGGTCCCAGCTAATAGGCCATGATAGGTACCCATGTACAATATGCAAATGCAAGCAAAACTATGCAATGCAATCTCTCACAAACGAAGAAAGGAAGAAAACCCAGTGGGAAAAAACTCCCCCCCAAAAGAGAGATGAATATACAAAAGACTCTCAAAGAAGAAGGACGAAACCTCAAAGAGGAAAAAGTCCCCCCCATAAGAGAGGAAGGAGAAGTCAGCTGACCCCCCCTAATGACACATCCCGCACCCCCAAGAAAGCTCGCAACTACTGGAACTTACTCTCGGTGAAAGGTTTGGTGAATATATCAGCAACCTGCTCTGTTGTAGGACAATACTGCAAATCAATGACCTTCTCCTGGATGAGCTCTCGGATATAGTGCATATGAATCTTGATGTGTTGGGTCCACTGGTGCTGGACCGGGTTCTTCGAGATTGCAATAGCACTCTGATTGTCGCAATGTAGAACTGTCGGCCATGGAGTGGTGAGTCCAAACTCTGTGAGAATTTGCTGGAGCCAAATGGTCTCAGAACGCAGCGCCTTGATACTCAGCCTCAGTCAAAGAGAGAGCAATAGCATATTGTTTTTTTCTTTGCCAACAAATGGGGCCTGAACCAAGGTGAAAACTGTAACCAGAAGTAGACTTACGATCATCAAGATCGCCAGCCCAATCGGAGTCTATGTAACCAACCAAGCGAAGTCCTATGCCTGCTGCATAGTGAATCCCATAGTGATGTGTACCCTGGATGTAATGAAGGATGCATTTGGCGGCTTTCCAATGAAGCTCATGTGGTTCCTGCATGAAGCAGGAAACCATGCCAACTGCAAATGAAATATCAGGGCATGTATGAGTCAAGTAGATGAGACTACCCACAAGCTGACGATACAAAGTGGCATCAACTCGTGGAGAAGAACACTGAGCCTCAAGCTTGACTCCTGAAAGAAAGGGAGTCGGGGTAGGCTTACAATCAGCCATATGAAAGCATGCAAGTAGATCAAGAGCATACTTGGGCTATGATAGTGTAATCCCG
Organism: Cryptomeria japonica; assembly: GCF_030272615.1. Lineage (NCBI taxonomy): Eukaryota > Viridiplantae > Streptophyta > Pinopsida > Cupressales > Cupressaceae > Cryptomeria > Cryptomeria japonica. The sequence continues at coordinate 14,702,922 of NC_081405.1, forward strand.
GAAGGTGACTGTGAAATCTCTATCCCGAGAAAGTAGTGCAAAAGACCCAAGTCAGTCATAGCAAATCTGTCATACAAAGCAGATTTGACATTGCTAATGATGGATGAAGTACTCCCTGTAATGATCAAGTCATCAACATAGAGCACAAGTATCAAGTGAGAGTCATCCTGTCACAAAATGTAGACATTCGGATCAGAATGACACCTGGTGAACCCTGCAGAGGAAGAAAGGAATCCATCTTGGCGTACCAAGCCCTGGGGGCCTGCTTAAGGCCATAGAGAGATTTCCTTAGTCTGCAAACCAAGGAAGTATCCTAGATGAAACCCTGTGGCTGCTCCATATAAATTTCCTCATCAAGATCACCATGAAGAAAAGCACTCTTCACATCCATCTGATGTACAGCCCAACCATGAGCTACAGCAATAGCAAGTGTCAAATGAATGGAGTTCATCTTGGCTACGGGTGCAAAGGTCTCAGTATAATCAACACTTGCAACCGATGAGAAACCTTTCGCAACAAGCTAAGCCTTATACTTATCCACACTACCATTCGCTACAAACTTGGTCTGATAGATCCACTTACATCGAACCATTTTTCTCCCTTTAGGGAGATGGACTAAATCCCATGTGTTGTTCCTCATCAAGGAACTATACTCTTCCTCCATAGCTTGGTCCCACTCAGGAACCCCTGATGCTTCCCTAAATGTCTGTGGATCAGAAGCGGTAGTAATGAGTGCATGTGGAAGATCCTAATGTTGTGATCGAGTTCTTTGTGTATCTGAAGGATCCCCAACAAGAGAACCCATGGACTCAAGTGTCTGTCAAGCCCAATGAGGTCTAGGTGGAGTTGGAGAACGAGGCTCCTCAACTTCAAGTGGACCCTACGGAGGTGTAACCCTGCGAGTCAGAGTTGATGGAGGCTCATCATCTGAATCACTAACATCACTATCCACAATGGAGGAAGGTGGAGGAGGTAGAGAGGCTAAGCTAGGAGAGCTTTCCTCAAAGTGAACACTCCTCTCAATGAACACCTCATGTGTCTCTAGATCCATCAATCTGTATGCCTTAACACTCTCAGGATATCCAACAAATATGCAAGGCCGACTCTGAGGTTCCAATGCCTTGCGTTTCTGCGGAGGTATGCAAGCCCGTGCTGGACACCCAAAGACTCTAAAATGTCTCACAATCGGTTTCCTACAAGCCCAAGCTTCAAAAGGAGTAATACCTTGCAAAGATTTTTGAGGAACCCGATTCTAGATGTGTGTGGCACAATTGATAGCCTCTGCCCAAAAGGCTAGATCAAGAGAATGTGCATGTATCATACAGCTAGCCATTTCTTTGAGAGTTCTATTCTTGCGTTCTGCAACCCCATTCTACTATGGAGTGTATGCTACAGAATGCTGAAGACCAATTCCCTCAAATGTACAAAAATCCTCAAGTCTTTTGTTCACATATTCCCTTCCATTATCTATGTGAAGAATCTTGACCACTTTCCCTGATTGCTTCTCCACATGAGTCTTGAAGTCCTGAAATCTATCAAATACTTCACTCTTATGAATGAGAAAGTAGACCCAAGTGAAGCGGGAGTAGTCATCAATGAAGGTGAGAACATAGCGGGCCTTACTAAATGAAGGTGCTGGAAATGGACCTGCTACATCACTGTGAACAAGTTGAAGAACTTCCAAAGCTCTCCAAGTTTTCCCTTTATCAAACTTCTCTTCGGGATGCTTGCCCATGGAACAACCTGAACATACACCCTCTGAAAAACTATTTCGAGGTAGACCTGTGACCATGTCTTTAGTGCTTAGCTGCTAAAGATAGCAGTAGTTGAGGTGACCAAACCGCTCATGCCATAGCTTACTTTTTGAATTTGAATGAGTAAGCAAGGCCCTAGAAGGTGAACTTGGCACAAAGTGGGAGAATGAATAAAGCCTTGAGTTGTCATTGACTTGTCCCACTGCTACCAAGGCATCATCATCAAGTTCCTTTACCACAATTGAATCTGGTGTAAACTCAACCTTTTTCCCATTCCCATAGTGAGTGATTTGGTAGATGGAGAGAAGGTTGGTAGACAAGTTAGGAACATAGAGAACATTCTCAAATGTTCCATCATCCATGTCAACTGAACCTTTCCCTTCAACCTCTACTTGTGTATCATCACCTATGTAAATGTGAGGTACCTTAGATGGCTCCAATGAAGAAAACTACTCCTTTGTAGAACCCATGTGATATGAGGCACCCGAGTCAAGTATCCATTGCTTTGAAGAACCTGTTGTAGCCACAAATGCTTGCCCTTTTCCCTTAGACTATGAGGAAGTGGAAGGAGATGAATCCTTCTTTTTGTAGGTGGATGGCAAGTTGATGTTGTTTTTCTTGAGAAGATTAGTTAACTCATCAACTTGTTTTGTGTGGCATCGATGCTCATCATGACCATACTTCTTGCAATATGCACAAGTTGGTTTGTCCTTCTTAGGTGGTGTCCCCTTCTTGGAAGAGGATGAAAAATCACCTTGGGATGGAGAGGATGATTTTCCTTTTTCCTGGTGTGGCTTAGACTTAGAGTGCTTCTTCTTCTTGTTGGAATCTTTGCCTTGACTTCCTTGATTCCCTTGATTAGCCACCAAAGCCTTGGACTTTGAACACTTGAGAAACCCCATGTTCAACAACTTAGATTGTTCCAATATTAACATTTCTGTGAAAGCATCAAATGAAGGCATAACATTAGAACTCCCCACTGTCAAACGATGAGTTTGGAAGCTAGACACAAATGCTGCATATTCTGGTGCAAGCTTGTCCAACAAGTTGAATATCAACTGAGCATCCTTTTTGTCAATTCCACAATCCTTAAGCTTTGCTCTTAGCTCATTTGCTTTGGTGACATAATCTTGGATTGTATCAAAACTCTTGGGATCCAAGTTGGTGAGCTCATTGTCAATCTGATAGCCTCTGATTTCATCAACTTGACCATACAATTTCTGAAACATATCCCAAGCCTCTTTGATTGTTTTGCACTTCTCACTGTGAAAAATGAGGTCATCTGATACATACTTGCGCAAGGTTCCAAGAGCCATGCAATTCTTTGTGAGACATTCTAATTGAGCATTTGGATCAGCCTTAAGATCAGGTGGTGCTATTATTGTTCCATCTATGTAATGTGTGAGACCCTTTTCCATTAGTTTACTCCATAATTTAATTTTCCATGATGCATAATTATGTGGAGTTAAAGGTGGAAATTTATTAGGACTCATTGCAACAAAAATGGAAAGAGCAAAAAGAGAGGCACAATCACACAAGACACCCCCCCAAATTCACTCAATCAAAGAACCCCCCCCAAAAGTGATGATTTGGCACTTTATAATTAGTGTGTATACAATGGGCCACTTGCAAAAGTTGGCAAAGTGGAATTCTGATTACAATTTTACAATTGCCTTAATAAGGCCAAAAGAGTCTCAAACTGATAATGCAAGAGATCTAACTAAGATCTAAGCAATTTACAAGTACCTAATAGGCCAAATAAGACCAATATCTGAAAGTACAATTTCCACTCAAAATCTCTAAAATCTTATCATAGATTATGAAAGTAGACAAAAAAATATGCACTTTAAAAAAAAATGACACCTGAAAAGGAGGTCGTATGAGCTCAAACGAGGCCTTTGAAGTTGCAGAATTGAGGATTGGATAGGTACAGCTGAGAGAATCCAAAAATTCCAAAAAACCTATGCACCAAAATTATAAAATAACCACACCATTGTGAAGATCACGAAGTTTTAGCCCATTTCAAAAAAAATTGCATCAAAAAAGGAGCAAAAATAAGCAAGATATGGCCTTTCAAAGGTGGACTGCAAAACTGAAAAGCTCAATGGAGAGGGGTCAAAAAAAATTTAAAAAGTTGTTGATGTGGTGCTGACATCAGCAATTCACTTTCTTAAATTTGACGGTCGTATGATCATCGTGAAAACTTCGCCTCCCTGTTGACTGGGCGTTCGTACTGTACGAGTTGCTGACTGTACGCGGTGACTGTGCTGGTGACTGTGCTTCCATACAGATGCTGACATGGCACTGTGCAGGGTGTATGGTTTTGACCGCAGGACAGTGGCCACCTGCCACATGGCGGGCGCGGATTCTGCCTATTTTAGTGGTCGCCGGAGAGGAGGGAGCGGCCGGAGGCGGGCCAGAAGCCTAGGGAAGCCAGCGGCGGAAGGGAGGCTGTCGGCAAGACCTGCTCGGGCGGCGGTGGGGTGGACAGGTGCTGTCGATAGGAGTGAGGCAGCCTGCAGAAGGCGGAGACCGACGGGAGGCATCCGGCGGGGACCTGCTCGGGCGGCGGCGGCGGCGGGTAGTACCCGCTGCGGTACAACCTGCAACACACGCATTGCGGGTACGGGGGGGTCTGCGGACCCCCAAACACAGCGAAAAAAATATTTTATTTTTATTTTTATTTTTTGTTCACTTTTTGATTTTTCAATTTTTTTTTTTTGAAAAATAAATTTTTGAAATTTTTTTTCGAAATTCGTACGATAATAGCCAAAATGGGGGAAAAAAATTTCTCACCAAAATAGGTTGACTTTATAGTCAAAATTTATGGAAACGACCTCCCGGATTCAACGGTGATGTCCAAATCGCTATATGATGCCCCCAAAAAAATGAAGATCCCCAAATCCAAAAATAGAAGCCTTCCACGATGTCTCCAAAAACCAATCAATGAAGCCCCAATAGCTCTGATACCATGTAGGATTTTGCCAAGATCAAGGGCATAATGAAAAGCATAAAAAGAGACAATAGAATGAAAAGAACAAACTGTATTCTCATCAATATGCAAATGATCAACTGGATTAACCAATACAATGAATATAGGCCTACTTATATAGGCAAGGCCATATGGATGTATGAGCACACAAATATGACATGTGGCTCAATGAGAAACAAGGGTAGGTAAGAAATACTAGGGGTAGGTAGGAGAAATAATATAATATTCCACAAGAGGTGGATAACCCACCGAATGTGGAGTGTAACAGCAAAATAAGACCACAAAAGGTGGAATTTCTCCTACAAGCTCTATCCCTATGTGCACACTTCCCTAAGTGTCTCAAATCCAAACTACGAAGAGATGCATTATCCTAAGTTAACTTAAGTAAAGTGTAACAATATCCAAAATGAATATTTATTTACACCAACAATTTTGAATTAAGTACATACTAAAGTAGGAACTATTTTAGATTTAACCTTTGAGAGAATGCAATCCCTTCATACTTTTACCGATTAATTTGGAATAGGTGCACCTAACTCGGTAGGTAAGATGCTTTCTTTATTTGACACAATTTCCTTCTTTTTCCAAATCATCTTTAATTTTTCTTTTATTTCCTTAGTGTTTTCTCTAGGTTGATCTCTACAATCTCCAGCCAAGTGTCCAACTTTGTGACAATGAAAACATGTCATACCAGGATTTCTCCATGATCTTCGGTTGTTCATCCCAAACTTTATAAAATAGTTAGCACTTATATGTCCATATCTTCCACAACATTGACACCATATCCTTGTATTGTAATCCCATGGTACTGCAGAATATTGTCGGTAAGGATCTGTGTGAGTTCGGTAACCTCTATTATTTACTCGGTGTGCAGACCACATATAGTTCTTTTGCTTAAACCAACACTTCTCGGTACCATGACCATATCTATTGCAGTTTTTACAAAACCCTTTGAATTTTTCCTTCTGATAATTGTTAATAGACTTTGTCCTACATTAGTTAAATGTGTGACCATATTTATTGCAATTGTAACAATAACTATTAGACTTGGTGACATTCGGTTGCTTACCTTTTTTGATTTGGCACATGTTGGCAGTATGACCTTGATTTACACAGTAGTTGCAAATAGGCTTCTTTCTTTTGATGTTCTTCTTGATTCTAGCTTGCTTTGATGATTCTCCTCTCTCGGTAGTATGGATTCCTTTCTCGGTAGAGTCTTTTCCTTTGTAACCGAGTCCTGCATCTTTTTTGGGTCGTCTTGTATTTAGTTGCTCATCCAACATCTTTGATGCTTCATAACTCCTCTTCAGTGTTTTTTTGGGTTTCTTCTCGATTTCAAGTTCATCAGTCAACCTTGATACTTCAATTTTCAATGCTTGATTCTCATCATCTTTCAGATTTGCTTCATGATGTGCATAACCTAGTTGATCTGACAGATTTTGTTGAATCCCAATCAACCTCGTGATTTCATCATTCTTTTCAGATACTAATGCTTTAAGCTGTTGTTTCTCTCTTTCTAGATCTCTTACTTTATCCTTAGCTATCCTCAATGCATCAAGATTTTCAGTCATCTGTGTGCTGAAATGTTCATGTTCTCTTTTCATTGCTTTTAGTTGATCAACCAGTGCTTTGTTCTTTTCTTTCAATACTGCAATCATTTCTTCAGTCTCTTCAGATATACTATTCTCAGATGATGTCTCAATTTGTTCCACTAACTCTTGAGAGTCCTGCAAATCATTAGATAATCTTCTTCTCATTTTCAATGATTTTTGCATTTGTCTTTGCATGTCTGCAATCACTTGATTAGCATAATCCAATTCTTCTTGCAAATACACAATCCTCCGAGATTGTTTATAACCTTCCATTGATAAGATCTTTCTCTTTAGGTTGTTAAACCCTTTTCCAAGATTCAAGCTCTGATACCAATTGTCAGGCCCAATATGGAAAGCTAATGTACTGAGAGGGGAGGGGTGAATCAGTACTTCAAAAATTTTCTTCAACAATATCTTTACTGTTATGCATAAACCAAAAATTGTTGTAACATAACATAAAGCTAAAACAAATGAATAACAATCATACATGATTCACTCCATAACACATATATTTTGGTTACGCAGAAACTCTTGGTTAGAGAGAAAAATTGTGATGGGGATGGCACCCACAACTTCACTACTGCAATAATAAAGGATGCTCGGTTAGAGCTACATGTTTAGCTATTTCTGATAGCTTACCCTATTAGGAGTATCAAGATCTGTTAGATCTACCTTGCTAAAGGATTTTACAACACTTAATCTAAATGCTGCACCTAGTTAAAGCCTTTACAATTTATAGACTTTGTTAGAGTCTTTTACCCTGTTAAAGGTTTCTCTATAACTCAAAATATTACAATGAAATCATTACAAATATCTGCAACTTTACATCTGGAATGTTATAGCAAATTCTATGTGCTCAAATAAGATTACCTTGCTTATAGTATACCTCGGTAACCCATAAAATAACTCGGTAAACCCTTCTGTTTACTCTGTTCTTTGACTGTTCTCTAAAATGCTTCTTGGTGACCTATGTGTCTCTGACAGATGCATTACTATGTGCTTCCTTATCTAATGCACATGTCTTGCTTCATACACTCATTTATTTCCCATCTTTTTACCCTTAATCCATGTTGTATAAATAGATCTCTTATGACGGTGATCTGATTCATTGCTTCGATCTTACAAACATGATTTCTTGAATGAATAACTATACAAAATATTTCATTTGTTAAATGACCTCGAAATCATATAGAATCTTGAAGTGCAATTTCCAATGTGATAACGGTTCTATGTTCCTCAATCTTGTAACACGTTTCCATATGTATGTCCAAGTTCAATGAATCTGGTAACATGTTTCACTCGGTGTATTTCAACTCGGTGTATCATCTTTGCTGCTTGGTAGTCAAGAATGATACTCAGTAGACAGCTCGATGTATACTAGGCTCTGAGACTAGTTTCTTCTATTACCGACTGTGCTATGCATACCGACTGAATATTTCGGTAGTAGTAACCGATTAGACTATATAGAATGACTTTGGATATAAAACTAATGACAACTTGATAAGTAGTAACAATACTATCCACAAGGGAATGGTCAAGAAGAGGCATCCTATAAGACAATCCTCAAAATATTGAAGACAGTTAATGAGGTTGGTAGAGACTGACATGTTTAGTTGAATCCTTCTCTATGTGCTTATCGCAATAGTATTCGTACACCAACTGGAGAAACTCCATATTTTCTTGTGTATGGATTAGAAGCAATCTTACCAATTGAAGTAGAGATGCCTTCTCTACGTGTGTCACTAAAGGGACTCATCTGAGATGAGGAATGAAGAGTATCAAGGTTGCAAGAACTTGAATTGCTACAATAGCATCACCATAATGCTTCAAGTCACTTAAAATCATATCAACAAACAATGGCGAGAATCTATAATCACAAAGTTAAGTCTGGAGTATTCCAATTGGGAGATCTTGTTCTAAGGGAAAATTCATGCAACCAGTAAGATAGAGAGAAAAAAGGAAATTTTGAACCAAACTGGTTGGGTCCTTATATCATAGTAGCTGCATATGAATCTAGAGCTTATAGGTTATCTACACCAGAGGGTGAATGGTTCAAAGAGACAATCAATACCATGCACTTGAAAAAGTTATATGTTTGAAGCAACTGAAAATCTAAAAAAAGTGAAAAAGTAGAAAACCCTTAAAAAAGAAGAAAAGAGGAAAATACAAAAATAGTGAAAAAAAATCAAAAATAATGAAAAATGCAATAAAAATAGATGGTGAAAACCTGAAAAATAGGTGCTATCTACCCGCTGGCTCTTCTATCTATGAGTTCACATTTTCTTTCCACATCCATCCATCCATCTTATATGTGCATATTCATAATAAGGCCTTTTGTACATAATCAGGTGTGGTTGTCTCACCATGTTTTGATTATCGTTGTATATCCATAATAAAGTTTGTTTCTAAGTTGGGAGCAAAATCTTGAACTTAGTTGGGGCCGACATTGAAAACTTGAAAAATACAAAAAAAACATTGAAAACTTGAAAAATACAAAAACATTGAAAATTTTGAAAAAACAAAAACAATTTGGATTTTGAAAACAGATGACAAGTAGTAAGGCATCAAGGCTTAAACAAAATCAAGACATATCCAACAAATTGAATCGTGAAACTCAGAATTTGGAGATTCAACAAGCAAGTGACAATACATATCAACAATCAGGATGATTATATCTACTTTTGAGAACGTACATGTGAAATGCATGATTCAATGTTTGTATCTTGAATTTTTCTAATCATGTACCCTATGCAACTCGATGATGTCCAAGACTAGAGGAGCTATGATGTGGCATAATTATTTTATGTGTTTGTTGTTTGTGGTTTATCTCTTAGTAATATATGTACTTGTCTAAGGACATGATCGGAAAAAGATCATCGAGAGCATGTCGAGTCATATATGAAAAGGGATAATCCTTGTCTGCTATGCAAGAAATACTCAGGTCATCTTGGTTCCTTATACCTAGATGCTTGTATTAACTTGCTAAATCAAAATCTATGTAAGAAAGACTCAGGTCATCTTGGTGTAATTGTACCCAGGTGCTTATATTTTCTTACAATATTTTAAAATATCAATGATGAAATCAAGCATTGTTCCAAAATGCGGAAAAGATGACAATATCATTTAGGTCTTTGCATTTTCATTTCCATTATAAGCATTCATCAGTATTTAGGATCAACGGTTGAAATAAAGATTGAGTATACTTGGGAAAACAAAAACATTTGCATTTGCATTTAATCATATTAAGATCATTTTCATTCATTCATTTAGATTCATTTACATTTTATAAAACTCGTTTCATTATTAATTGCATTAAGTTCATTAATTCATTACGTTCATTTTTTATTATCATATTAGTTGCATTTATTCATTTACAGACATCTATCATTGATTTAGTTAAGTGATTCATTTATCTCATTTGTATTTAAATCCACTTACATTTTAGTATCATTTCATCACTTAAATCATATCATTATTAACATTATCTCATTTTAGAGCATCATATGCATATATATTCACATCAATAGAAATCACATAAGTGTCATCATTTTAAGCATTTCATCATAAGCATATCATAGGCATCATAAAATAATTCATTATGCATTATGGAAGCATCATCATATAGCATATAGAATCATGTCATCATAATCAATGCATACATCATAATTCATAAATCATCATCATAAATAGAATCATCAGATCATATAGAATCATCATCATGCATGAATAACAAAGTAAACATCATAGAGTAGCATAATATAGAGTCCATATCTGCATATCATAAATCATAAACTATCCAAGTATACAATGATATCAAATAAATTATCAATAGTGTACAAAAGTCTCATGATACAAACATCAAAAGATGTATCAAGTCTCAAATCATGTGGCACTCCCACCAGAATTTGTTTGTCTCTATCGAGTAGGATGTGCCCCACCTGATGGTCCTGCCTCAGGATCCAAATCTCTGTCTCGGCGAGGTGGTCCCATGACACCACCACTCTCTGTCTAACCCTGCCTGCCTAATCACTGTGTGGAGACATAGTCATTTGCTCTCTGAATGGGAGGAACTACACTCTCATTTAACCCACGCCAGTGTTAAATCTCCTTCCCAGTATGAATCAAGGATCTAACTATATCAACTGAGAGAGAACCTGATCCAACCTGTTAAATCTGCTCTAACATGCTCTCCACCAAACCATACCTCTCAATGGCAGTGTTCCTCTTGAGAGTGAGTACCTAAACCTGAGTTGTGATATGTGCAACCTATACTCTCAACTAACCCATCTCATCCTGCATCGACTCATCTCCCCCTACCACATGTCCCTCTCCTATGTTACCACTTGCTGGAGCCTATAACTCTACAACTCTATTAATCTCGTGCCTAATCAATGGTACAATGTCCTTGGAATCCTCCTTGGATTCCTCATCAAATCCCTCGTGTGTCGCCAGTACACCTTAATCAGGAGTAATTTGACCAAAGTTAATCGGTGCACCTCTTCCTCTATCTGAGCTGCTCCTCCAACCTCTATCCACCCCAGTCCCTCTACCTCTATCTACTCCTGGTAGTGGTAATCCTGTAGCCAATCCACCCCTACCTCTATCCCTGCCCGTATCTTTGTCTGTCATAGGAAGTGGTGGTGCTCCTCTCCCAATCCATCCAAAATGTCCTCCTCAGACTCCGGATCATCCTCCTCTTCGTCCTCCTCTCCTCCCTCCTCGATCGTCATCCCCATCCCTACCTGTTCTCTAAGCTTCCCTCTCTCACCTCCATCTCCTCCTCACTAAAGGGTCATCAGAGTCTTCATCCTCATCCCCTAAGCTCGGTGGTGGATCTGTAGGATCTATAATATGTGGCAATAGGTGAGCTACTCAGTAGCATGCATACTCCTCTATAGTACCAGCATCCAATATATGCAGTCTCAACTCATAAGGAACAAGTGTCATGGAAATGAACTCTGCATATGTTGCATCAAATGAAAGAGAATGCCCCCAATCTCGCCTATCCTTGTATGATCGAGCATACAAGGCGACACCTTGTGACATACCTTGTGACCTACCAAACTATCTAAGAACTCTCTGAATAAGCCGCCTCTCAACAATAAATGGGGTATGACCAATGAAATACCTTCTTTGCATGATCACTAGTAATGATCGAGTATCATAAAACCATGGCTTGCAATCAACATATGGTCACCAAACAACTGAATTCATCATATCTAACACCCATATCTAGTACTCAAGCTTACCCATCTTGTATTAGGTAATAATGCCACGGTATAGGTAAATATGGGGTTGACTATCTCCTCGAACTCGATCATGAACCGGTCGAGTGACGGCTATGTGCTCCCAGCAACATACCTATAAGAGAGTACAATCGAAAGACAAACTGGTTGCACCATCGTAAACAACCTGATGAAGATCATGGTATAAATGAGAAAGCATGCAAACTCCCCAAGAAAATCTCATCCTATGTTGCATCATGCTCTGAAGCATCCTGGCCCAACCAACTGCAAATCCTCAAGATCTCATATCTGGGATGAAAAACCCATCGACTAATCTAGCTAAGATACAAGGGAGGGTGTCATAAAGCATCAACATGTCCTCCCATCTGACCTTTAGCCCATCAATAGACTAGTCACCAATAACTGTCCTCAATGCTGCAATCCCTCCCATCTCATGATAATCGTACTGGATGATCTCACCTACAATCGGAATATGAAGAATCCTATAAACATCCTCAAGGGTAACACTAATCTCATCGGTCGGTAGATGAAAAGTGTTGTGGTCATTGTGCCACCTCTCTTCTAAAGCTATCAATAATCCCCTGTTCATCTTGATATCAAGGATGTACAGGAGATGTCATAAACTGCACTGATCTATGTGTCTCAAATGTGTTGTGCTCAACTCAAGTACTAAGTGATGCATCGATGGGAGTTCTCTTGACACTAGAGGACATCTAACTTCTCTTGTTTAATCAGAAAATCTTGTCTAAGTCAATCGTCTATCAATTCATCTATCATCTCTATCAAGAGAATCGTGATATCAATCTATGATCAAAATTTTGTTGTCTAAGTCAATCATCTATCATCTCTATCAAGAGAATCATAATATCAATCTATGATCAAAATTGGTTGCCTAAATTGATTGCCTAAACTATTAACTCTTCATCAGAGACTAAATCAGTCTCTTAAAGCTTCTATCCAATCAACAAATCATTCATCATGGTTGTCAAATCTATCAATCATAACTGAAAATCATCTATCAATATCAACATCGAATCGACATCATGAATTCATCAATCAATCGACTTTGACATCAAAAACATCAAAAAAGTCCTAAAATTCAACAAATGTGCTAAGGCCAAAAATAAGTGCACAACCGCACCTAACAAAAGAGAAAAAGAATGCATATGCGTGACCAAAATGCACAAAAGTGAGACCCAACATGGTAAATGTGCAATAACATGTGTATGTGTGACCAAAAAGCACAAAAGAGTGAATATTATTACCAAAAGTGCTACAAAACCAAATGCGTGAACAAAATGTGTATAAGAATGAAAATTCAATGTATATGTGTGACTAAAATGGATGCGCTAATAAACCTAATGAATGCGCTAAAAGTTTGAGAAAAAGCGTGAAAAAAGGGTTCCAAATCGGAAAAATCAAAAACTAACCTACAATGCAAAAACACAAGGAAATAAAACGTACAAACTGGAAAACAAGGACAAGTCTAGGGTACTTACCGAGGATCCATACATAGTTGGTCTCTGGTATTTGCACACTCACTCGAATCGATGTTGCATGTAAGGGACCACCATCCTGCCAGCTTAGCACTCCAAGTCAGTTCTCCTCAAATCTCTCCAAAAGACAATAGGCAAATGAAATCAAAATGGGCTATGAATAATTAATTAAATAGTTATTATTTATTTAATGTTAATTTCCTCTATTAAATAATTAAATTGACAAGTTTAATTATTTAATTTAATTTTATTCTTCTATTAATTTATTAAATTGAAATATTTTATTAATTAATTTATTACCCCTTTCTTCAAAACCAATTCAATTAAATATCTAATATTTAATCACCCCCTCTCCAATTCTTCTTTAGTCTCATCAATTAAATAATTTATTAATTATTTAATCTCCAAATCCAACTCATCTCATCTCCAGATCACTCATCCTTGCCAACTCATCAATTATGTGGCTAGAAATTAATATTTTTCAAGTATTAATTAGTCATACTTATCTCCAACTTCCATCTCCTAAAAGGAATAATGTGTAAGTACACACATTTTCAACTCCTATATATTCCCTCCAACATCCCTATATCTTAGGAAGGAGTTGAGTCCACTTCTCTTCACATCCCTAAATCTTCTCCAACCATCCTATATTCCCTCAAGTCTTCAACTCCAGTCAAGGAAAGCCTTCTTATACTTGGCTTCTCCTTCCACCTTTTCCTCCATCCTGCATGTATAGGAGGAACATCTTCCTCCTTTTTCTCTCACATCTGAACCAATCTTTGATGAATAATGATGAAAAACAGATACTCCAACCGGTACTGAGAGGGGGGGTGAATCAGTATAGATAAAAACTTTCTCAACAACTTATCTAGTTAAAGCAATACCAATTGGTTATCACCATTACTGAACTTAACCATGGCAATATCGGTTAAACATGGTAAGAAACCAGAAACCATAAACTAATAAGTTTGAACACTTCAAATACGATCAATACTTGACATCAACTTCACCCATAAACATATGCATGTGGTATACTAGTAATACCATAACCCATTAACTCTGCATGCATAATCTTTCAACCAAATAATTCATAAACATCACATGAAAAATGCATAACACATAACACACAGATTTTTCACGTGGAAACCTAAATGGGAAAAACAACGGTGGGGATGAATACCCACAAGATTTTTTTTGAACTCTTTTGAAGCTCACCCTATTAGGAGCCTAGTCTGGTTAAAGACTTTACAATAAGGTTATGCTAGGAACCGATCTTGTTAGAGATCACTCGGTTAAGGGATTGCTATATACCCTGTTAAAGGTTGCCTTGCTAGAGGATTTGAAGAACTCAATGATCTTGAGTTAGCTGGTTACAGGTTTTACAATAAGCCTGTTAAAGCTACCTGGTAAAGGGATTTTCCAACTGTTGAAATGGTTAGAAGACAACAGGTAAAACTCTGATCTGATAACAACACTACATGCCAAGGCAGATCCTTTTCATTTCCTCTACTCTGCAATCACACTCTGTAGTTTTCCTCTTAGTGGTCTTGCAAGTATCTCATCACCTAGATACACACACACAATATTTGCCAACAACTTTACAATAACAAACATCATCGACCTTATAGGCAACAGTTAGGTCGGTAGCATAAACCCTAAACCCTAAGCATCTTAGGTTTACAACAAAGGTGGTCCAACCCTGACCGTCCAAACACATTGCATAGAGCATTACAATTTCAAACAAATCACAAGACAATCTGCATCGTTCATTCTTCACCACACATGGGAATCAGTAACACATCACACTCTCTTCTCATACCATTAAGAAGAATGATCATTCCCAAGGTAGACTTCAAACGTGGTCGATCTTCTCATGCAAGATCCTCAAGGAAATCCTTTGTGTGCACAAAGCTAATGTGGCACCTCGATCTCATTCATATCTCTTAGCTAACTCATCACAAAGTATCATCGGTTGTATCTCACATGCTGGATCACCAAACCAATAACCCTAGAGCTGAGACTATCAACCGGTAGTCACACTTAGTGAAACCCTGACACTGGTTCACTGCATCTCCTCATACCTCTTCATACTGGTTCACTTGAACTTATTGACATCAATGACAACATAAATTATCATCATATCAACATGTCGGTTCCTCATATGCCAATGATATCCAACAATCTTTTCATAGCCATCAATCTTACAAGATTTAATCTCAACCGTTGATCTCTGCCACATGGGATTTTTGCTCATGAAAATATATAAAAAGAGAATTTCCTAAGCATTTGGAGCTAATAGTCATCTAGGAGTTATCTTGCATTCATGTGAGTTTTAGCAGTCAAGCATTTTAGCAATTTACAGTGTGCCTTTGGCATTTTAGCTTAATCATTTTCATATAGCTTTTGCATAATCATTTAGCTTATCATATCAACATCTAGTTATCAGTTTGTTCATCATTGTTATCTTGGAAGAAACCATAGTGCTTGTGTGAGAGCAAAACATATGCAACCAAGTTCAAATGGTGATAGAACACAATGAGATGGCATGATAGAAGTATAAGATTCCAAGTTTTGTACTCCTTTATTTGTTTCATTGGTTAAATTTGGAGTTTCATGTAGCTTCTATCTTTTATATTGTTGAAAACTAACAAGTTGCAGGTATATTCTAAAGTGAAATTTCAAGTTGACTCACATGGGTATCCGATTCATGCACCTTCTCAATATCTCCAACCGATTACATCACTATGGCCATTCTCACAATGGGGACTAGATCTTGTAGGGAAAATCAACCCTACCTCTTCTAATGGATACAATTTTATTCTGATAGCTATCGATTATTTCACCAAATGGGTTGAGGCAATCCCTCTTACTGGTAAGAAGATAGTGAAATTCATGCTCAATTATATCATCTCTCGATATGGAGTCCAAATGTGCATAGTTACTGGTAATGGACGCCCATTCAACAATCAAGAGGTGTGTGAACTTTGTGACCAATTTCAAACTCAACAAGGAATTACAACTCTTTATTACCCACATAGTAATGGTCAAGCAGAGGCAACCAATAAAACAATACCTGAATATCTTGAAGAAAGTTGTCAATGAAGCAGGACGAGACTAGAACCTCCAGTTAAATCCCACACTATAGGCTTACAGAATAGGTGTGCACACAGCTACAGGTGCAACACCATACTCTTTGGTCTATGGTTTTGAACTAATTTTGCCTATTGAGGTAGAATTACCATCTCTCAGAGTTTCTTTAAATCATATCATATTAGAGGAAGACTATAGAGTTACAAGACTGCAAGAGCTAAAAAAGTTGGATGAAAAGTGATAGAGTGCACTGAATCACTTACAAGGATACCAAAATAGATTGAAAAGGAGCTACAACAAGAGGGTAAGACCAAGAAACTTTGAGGTAGGAGATCTAGTTCTCAAATAAAACCAAAGAAATCTAGCAAAGCGAGAACGACCAAGCAAATTCAAACCTACCTAGTTGGGTCCTTTCATAATAAGAAGGGTCATTGGTAATGGTTCTTATTATTTAACCACCAGGAAGGGGGATCCACTCCATGATCCCATGAACAACATGCATCATAAAAGATACTACATCTAATGGTTGGGTAGTTTAGGTGTCATTTTTACTGCATTTTCATATCATTTCCTTAGCATTGCATTGCATATATTTTTCTTTTACAGTCGCATCATAAATTATATTTCATAAAATTGCTTATGCATTGCATCACATTCACATGTAGTTGCATCAATAAAACAAGGTGATTCTCTTAGTTGATCACGTGTTTGCGCATGAATGGAGCAAGGGTAATCTCATTTCTTCAATACTCGTTCAGGAAGATTTAGAAATGTAAGGTCACTCACTTTAAACATCACTTGTGGTTGGGCTTTGTCTATGGTTGGGTAGAAGTTTCAGTGTTGTTCCTTGTTTCCCAATTCTATCAATTCCTATATCTTTCACATTCATCATCTTCTCTAAATCATTATAGATATCTAGTTGATCATATGGCTAGTTTGAATTCCAAAATTCTACTTCAGCGTCGTTATAATTGTCACACTTGTCAAGGTTTCATTACTTACAAGCCAAGGCAAGAGTAAAAACAAGAATGAGCTATGCCTAATTACATATCAAAATATCAAGGCAAAAGAGAAAAGAGATATAACTAAAATATCATGCATAAAAGTGCATTAAAAGCTTGGCTATGGGAACATGTGAGTAACTCCATCAGGGATATGGACACTTGCTAGCAATGGAGAAATATTCGAGAGATTACAATGATAACCTCATCGGTGATATAGAAATCCATTGCTAGCAAGGCTCTATCCAAGATACTTTTGAAGTCAGAATAACTCATGTAGCTAGTCATACATGATTCTAAGGGTCTCCAATGATCACAAGACTAGTTGGAATAAACTCAATTGCACACACATAGGCAAGAGAAGACCAAAATTTTTGAGAATCAGTGGGGAAATTTTTTGTGTCTCCATTTAAAAATCCCAGCCACTTTGTGTGTTAATCTGGATGGTCCAAGGATTCTTGAGAATAGAATGAACCCTTATCTCTAAAATGTTTTGTGCCTTTAATTCAATTGGTGTAATACAAAGTGGTAGATGAATGCAATCACCCTTGTTCAAATAGGAGAATGCATTTTCATCTTGCATATTGCATAAGCAAAGTTTCATGTCAAAAATTTCATTGTCTCCACATGCATTTTTTTGATCATCATATCATAACAAGTCTTCATATTGGGGGCATAGCTGAAAAAATCCCCAAAAAGTGGAAAAAGTCCTGAAAAAATCTCTAAAAAATGGAAAATGTCCTGAACAAATCCCCAAAAAGTGAAAAGTCTTGAAAAAATCATCAAAAACGTCGAGAAAATAATAAAAATCCAAAAACATTAAAAACAACAAAAATCAAAAACATCAAAAAAGAACCAAAACCCTAAAAATTGAAAAATCATACACGGGAATCAATAAAAAACACTCAGATATGATCCTGAAAAAATCAATCAAAAACATTCAAATACAATCTTGAAAAAAGTACAAAAACATCGAAAAAGCTCTTGGAAAAAAATAAAAAATAAAAAACAATAGAAAACTTGCAATAAAATGTCTCGCAAGAATCAAACACCCTAGCAGATATCTAACAAACACTCTGCATGAAGTCATCAAAGGATACAACTATCTTATCAACAATCTGCAATCAAACTAATCAAGTTGTCTTATCAATTGTATCAACCAACCATATCAATCATTGTCTTGTCTTAAATAGGAAAGGTTACAATCGGAATCAGACATACCGATCTTAAACAAGGTATTCATTTTTTGAGATCAAACATTATCAACCACAACATCAAATAATCAAAGAAAAGGCACATATCAGTATGGCTACTAGATTTTGTCCTAGTTAGTCTTTATCTTTTATCAATTGTCAATCAGGTCATGTTCCTATGCTACTCAAGGATGTCCACAAGTGAATAGAAGAGTCAGGATGACCATGATCTTTTTCTTTGTTTGTTATTTGTGGTATAAACCAATGAAGTTTCGGAGAAATGGTGCCTTGGGTGTCTGTGTTGGTACATTCATTTGGCAAATATCCTATGAAAAATGTCAAGGATAGTTATTCTTATGACTATCACACATACCTTGACCCTTAGCGCTACACCCAGAATGGAGGGTTCACTCCTTGTTTGCATTGTGTTTGTTTCTGTAATGAGATATCTTTACACCTGAGTTCCTTATACCCCGGTTTGCAAAGCTCCATTGCTACATAATAAGGCTCAGTGCTAAATATATTACACTAAAAAATAAAGGCACACAAGTTCATGGATCTATCATCTCCAATCTTTTTCATTTTCATTCTAATCTTATTAGTCTCTAATTCTTTTTCTCATGCTCACTTTCTCATCAACTATCTCTATCTCTAATCAACTAACTGTTAATGTGAGGATCCGGTTAACATTGAGAGAGGGGGGTGAATCAGTGATAACAATAAACTGAAAGCTTTTACCAATCTAAAAATGCTTCACCAAAAACAGTTCATAACTAGTACCGGTAGCTTATCAAATAGTCTCTAAAATAGATTTACCAAACTAATATCGGTGGCTACTTAAGTGTTCATCATTAAGCAAATATAGTAAAGACAACAAATGAACAATCCATCCACAACATGAACACAAGGATTTTTCATGTGGAAACCCAAATGAGAAAAACCACGATGGGAATTGGTACCCACAAAATATTTGCACTCTTTTGGAATGCACCCTATTAAAGGCCTAGCTTGGTTGGGAGCTTTCCAACAATGCTTGGTTAAGAGAAAACCTTGTTAGGAGTCACTTGGTCAAGGCATTTTACAACTTAGCTCTATTAGGAGCTTTACCCTGTTAGGAGTAACCTTGCTGGAAGATTTAAACCTAAATTAATGAGCCACCCAGTGAAGGGATTTACGAGATCAGGCCTATTAGGACCTACTCGGTTAAGGGATTTTAATGTTTCTACAACTATTAGGAAACAACAATTAAATGATCTAGACTTAACATTTCATATCTTTCTATTATAGATTTGTGTTAGCTCCAATCTGCTTCTCTCATGTGGACATCTCAATCTGGTTTGACACACTCTCCTTCTCTATTCACCGACACAATAAACCTTCTAAAACTCAACCTAAATAGACTTAACAACTAGATCAGTTACATAACCCTAACCTACAATGAATCTACATCATAGATCATATTAGATTATTACAAATTATTATAGATCATCATATAGATCTTTACAACAAATTTCAAGACAATTACAATCGTTAAATGATCATAACACATCATCGCACATTGATCTAATAAGATGTCAAACCCTTAACACATTTTTCTAGGCACTTCATTGCTTCCCAAGAAATTTGATCCTTGTACATCTCAAAATAACATCTTATCTCTTCTCATGGATTTTGACACATCATCATCAATTTATGAACATGAAAAGAATCACCACTAAACCATAAATCATCACCGGTCAAAAATCTTGTTACCAGTTCTCAAACCCTAGCTGATTATACAATAGTCAATTACAAACATGGCTTCTGATTCTCCAAACATGATGCGGTTCATGTCATAGACTCATTATGATGTCATAAGCACACATTCCAAACTGCAACACCTGACTCAACATGGATCACTACCACAACCATCTCCTTTTGTGTTCCTACTTACCGGTTTATCATCACTTGGTAGTTTTGCTTTCCAACTCAATCCAATTCAATCTATTACCGGTTAGACTTAACTGGTAGACTTAAAAACATAAACACACATGGTTGCCATCAATAAAAACACAAATAATTGATCATAAAGTATCATATCATAATTATATCATCACCAACAGTCCATCAATATATCATCACCAATAGTCCTTTACTGGTACACCATCATCTCCATCAGTTATGCCAATGATCTCCCCCTTTGGCATTGATGGCAACACAAAAAACTGCAACACCAAAATCTCATCATGAAAACTGTTATGTCTGTTGTCGCTGTCTGGTCATCAGTTCTTCTCCTTTGCTCTCTATTTTTCTTCTCCCCCTTTGATAGAAATGTCAAAGGTACAAAGACATCTTATGTCATCATCTCAGTTGCTCCCCCTGAGGAGTAGCCCACACCTCTTCAATCCATAGTGAAATATATTCAATGAGTCCACTAGATTGATGCTTCCACATCTTCTTAGTTGACCTTAGGTAGGGGTATAACCCCTAAATTACCTCTGAGATATTCAAAGGTATCCTTAGGTAATGGCTTAGTGAATATATCAACCAATTGCTCCTTACTTGATACATGCTCCAATCTCACTTTCTTTTCCTGTACTCTTTCTCTCAGAAAGCGATACTTCAACTCAATATGTTTAGTCCTTGCATGCAGTATAGGGTTGTTAGAAATGTTTATAGTGCTAATTTTATCACAATGTATGATCACTAGTTCTATCATATCTTGCTTGAATCCTTCCAAGACATGTCTCATCCTTATAGCTTGTGTACAGTTCATGGATGCAGCCACATATTTTGCTTCAGTTGTAGACTGAGAAATACAAGTTTGTTTCTTACTGGTCTAAGCTACCAATCTACCACCTAGAAAGAATGCACCACCGGTTGTGCTCTTTCGGTCATCCATGTTTCCTCCCCAATCAACATCAGTGAATACCTGCAACAAAAAATTTCCTCTATATGGATACCATAATCCATAATCAACTATCCCTCTAAAATATTTGAATATCGTCTTCATTGTTGTCATATGTGTCTCCTTATGGTTCTTCTAAAATCTTTCTACTAAACCAACTGCATGGGCAATATCCAATCTACTATGAACTTGACATAATGCAATTTCCCAATCATGGACTTGTATTCCTTCTCATCCACTGAGGGTGAATCATCTTCTTTTGACAATCTGTAACTGATAACCATAGGTGTTCCAACCAGTCTACAGTCTTCCATTCTAAAGGTCTTTAACACTTCCTTCAAATACTTAGACTGATTGATAAAACTCCACCTTTTCAGCTCTTGGACCTGCAATCCAATGAATTTTTTTATCTCACCTATAAGAGACATCTCAAATTCTTTCTTCATCTCATCTACAAAAGTCATACTCATATCATCATTTCCTCCAAATATGATATCATAAACAAATACTTTTGCAATCAATATCTTGTCTCCTTCAATATTCAAATAAATATTGCTTTCTCTGAAATCCTCTTTATCAAATGTGCATGAAGTCTTTCAAACCATGCCCTTGGTTCTTGCTTCAATCCATATAATGGCTTATGCATTTTGAATACCGTATCCTTATCTTTTGACAATGCAAACCCATCTGGTTGTTCAATATATACCTCTTCTTAAAGAATACCATTTAGAAATGTTGACTTTACATCCATTTGGTAAACTTTAAAACCTTTAATGGCTGCAAATTCAAGTAGCATTCTAACACATTCAAGCCTAGCAGTTGGTGCAAAGGTCTCTCCATAATCTTCACCTTCTTCTTGTGCATACCCTTTGCATACCAGTCTTGCCTTGTTTCTGACAACTTCACCATCTTCATTCAACTTGTTTCTAAATACCCACTTTGTACCAATCACATTTTTATCATTAGGTCTAGGAACAAGTGACCAAGTGTTGTTTTTCTCAATCTGATCAAGCTCTTCATTCATTGCCTTTATCCAATCATCATCCATAAGAGCTTCTCTCATTGTCTTTGGTTCAACTGTGGAAATCAGACATGCACTTTCTCTTATTTTTCTTCTAGTCTGCACTCTAGCATTCTTGTCACCTATTATCTGGTCTTCAGAATGATTTAACCTTACATACATAGGTATAACCTATTCCGGTGCAATAACCTCTTCTTCTTCTTCATCTTCTTCATCTACCGGTTGAGCATCTTCATCTGCACTATTCTGCTTAACATCTTTCTGTACATCTGGTTCAATAAACATAAGTTTGTGTTCATCTTCTGCTGGATTAGATTTACTGGTATCATCAGGTTTATGAGAATACTCATCAACTTTTACATTCACACTCTCCACAATCTTCTTTGTCCTTTTATTGTAACACTTGAAAGCTTTACTCTTCGTGGAGTCTCCAAGAAATGTTCCTTCATCACTCTTAGCATCAAATTTACCAGCATAATCATCTCTTTTTATAAAACATCTACTCTCAAAAACTTTGAAGTAACTGACTTTAGGATTTTTACCATACCATAACTCATAGGGTGTTTTATCATTACCTTTCCTAACCAGTACCTGATTCAATGTGTAAACAACAGTACTAACTACTTCTCTCCAAAACATCTTTGGTACATCTCCTTGTATCAACATAGTCCTTGTTGCTTCAACAATGGTTTTGTTTCTTCTTTGTGAAATTCCATTATGTCATGGTGTCCTTGGAGCAGATATTTGCCTCTTTATTCCATTTTCATCACAATATCTCACAAAATGTTTTGATTTAAACTCTCCACCCCGGTCAGATCTCGACCACTTAAGATTCTTATCGCTTTCCTTTTCTACTAAGGCCTTGAATGCCTTAAACTTGTTGAAAGCTTGTGACTTTTCCTTCAGAAAAGTAACCCACATCATTCTAGAAAAATCACCAGTAAATATCATGAAATATTTGTCACCATAAAAACTTCTAGTCCTCATAGGACCACATAAGTAAGTGTGTACCAAATCTAGAATATGTTCAAGAAAAAAATATTTTCTCATAAAAGAAGATGTAGTCATCTTACCCAACTGACATTCTTTACATAACACATTGTCTAGTTTAACAAGTTGTGGCATACCTCTCACTATACTAGATTTGTTGACCTTAACCACATTATCAAAGTTCACATGACAAAACCTTCTATGCCATAACTAACTACCATAAACCTTAGTAACCAAACAATTGTTCATATTAGCATTCAAATGGAATAAGTTACCTTTAGTTTGCTTACCAGTAGCAATCAGTTCTCCTTTGCATCCTAAGATCCCGCACACTCCACTCTTAAACTCAAGATGATAACCTTTTTCATTCAACTGACCAACACTCAATAAGTTATGTTTCAAACCTTCAACCCAAAATACATCATCAACATTACTTGTACCATTCAAAGAGATAGAACCTTTACCTTTAACCATACAAGGTGAATTGTTTCCAAATCTTACTACACTGGCATCAAATTATTTAAGAGAAATAAACTTGCTCTTATCACCGATCATGTGGTGTGAGAAACCACTATCAATAATCCATTAATCACTGTCGTCAATGTGAGATACTAAAGCCTTTTTATTAGACAGATCTTCCTTAACAACAATAAAAACAATCTCCTCATTGTCTTCATCCTTAGATTCCTCATCAGTAGCACCTTTATCAACTGCAACATAACACTGTTTCTTTCCTTTTCCCTTATATTTTCTAAACTTTTCCTTTTGATCACTATTTGGATAGTTTGCAACTATGTGTCATATCTTGTTACAAGAGAAACACTCAAGAGGAAGCTTGCCTTTGTAATTACTAGTGCCTCTAGGAAGTCTTTTTGCTAATAGAGCTTCAAACTCCATCAAATTATCTTCATCATCCACATAAGCTTTTCCACCGCCAAGATGACTTGACCTGCATTCATTACTATAACAAACATCTTTCACTTTCTCACCAGTACACTAGATACATATGCTTTGAAAGTAGATTTTGTCTTAGGTACACTGTTATCAAAACTATTCAACTCAAAAGCAGTGAGCTTACCAATCAAAAAATCAACATTAACCTTATCCTTAGTAACTGGCCTCAACTCTTGAATAGCAGACACTCTAATTGCATAGGCAAGCAACAGAGTTCTAAGTATCTTACTCACAATAGTGTCTTCTTCTATAGTACCACCAACACTTTTGATTCTACCGACAACCTCTTTAATCCTCTGTCCATACTGAGTAACATTTTCTCCTTCCATCATTCTTATATCATCAAAATTTCCTCTAAGACTCTCTTCTTTAGCCTTTTGAACATTCTTATCACCACCATAGATTAATTCTAACTTCTCCCAAACTTCAAAAGCAATCCCTAAACCATGGACAATAATATATTCAGTATTAGCCAGGGTACTTACTATGGCTTCCAATGCTTGAATGTTTTCTTGTTGCTCCTTCAACTGATCTGCAGTCTGAGGATCGGTAGGAGGTACATGCTGCTAGAACTAAGAACCCATACCTTTGATATATATCTCATTCTATCACTCCATATTCTATAGTTGTCCTTAGTGAATTTGGGACCATCTTTCTTCATCATCTTCCTTGGATCTTTTCCTCAAGCGGTTAAGCTTCTGCACAAAGAGGACCTAATGCTCTGATACCAATTGTTAATGTGAGGATCCAATTAACATTGAGAGGGGGGGGTGAATCAGTGGTAGCAATAAACTGCAAAATTTCACCAATCTGAAAACACTTCACCAAAAATAGTTCATAACCCGTATTGATATCTTATCAAACAGTCTCCAAAATAGATTTACCAAACTAATTATGGTAGCTACTTAAGTGTTCATCATTAAGGAAATATAGCAAAGACATCAAATGAACAATCCATCCACAACATGAACATAAGTATTTTTCACATGGAAACCCAAGTGGGAAAAACCACGGTGGGAATTGGTACCCACAAAATATTTGCACTCTTTTGGAATGCACCCTGTTAAAGGCCTAGCCCAGTTAGGAGCTTTACAACAATTCCCAGTTAAGAGCAGACCCTATTAGGAGTCACCCGGTCAAGGGATTTTACAACTTAGCTCTTTTAGGAGCTTTACCCTATTAGGAGTAACCTCACTGGAGGATTTAAACCCAAATTAATGACCCACTCGGTTAAGGGATTTTAATGTTGTTGCAACTGTTAGGAAACAACAGATAAATGATCTAGACTTAGAACTTCATAGCTTGCCATTAAAAATCCTTGTCAGCTCCAATTTGCTTCTCTCATGCAGAAATCTCAATCTAGTTTGACACACTCTCCTCTAATAACCAACACAATAATCTAAAGCTTGACCTAAATAGACTTAACAATTAGGTCGGTTACATAACCCTAACCTACAATGTGTTAAGTTCTGATGCCAATAGTTAACAAGATGAGAGGGGGGGTGAATCATACAAACTTAATAATCCATAAAATCAACAGATTCAACCTCGATAACTTATACTTCAGCAATATAACCAAAAACTGCTAAACATGCAAACTCATAAACACATAATCATCATAACACATATAACACCAGATTTAACGTGGAAACCCAAATAGGGAAAAACCACTGTGGGATTTTGGACCCACTAAGAAATATACTCTTCTAGAGTATGCTCGGTTAAAAGAAAATCTTGTTAAAGATTACAAACACATTGCTAGATGTAACCCGATTAAGGGATTTCCCTCAGATCTATTAAGATCTTCACTTTGTTAGAAGTGACCTTGTCAAAGGATTTCAAACACTCATTTAGAATGTCACCTTGCTAGAGGATTTACAAATAAGACTGTTAAGTCCACTCGTTTAAGAGATTTTCTGTCACTTACAAAATAAACAATAGTAATAAATATATTTGCAACTTCACATCTAAAATGCTAAAGTAGATTCTTATTTTCTCAAAACAATCTAGTCATAGGACTTATCTTGTCCCTCTGCTGGCCTCCCTACTCTGTTATTCAAACAGGTCTTCAAGCTTCTGTGCTCGGTAATCACTATGTAGCATCCCTGTGCTTACACTTGCCCACATACATTGTTTATCAAAAATTCCTTATTTATAAACAATTCTAACCGCTGAATCTCCTTGATCACATTTCCCATGATCAATCTTAGCCATCAGATCTTCAAACTTGACTAGGTTCAATGCCTCCTTTGATCTGAAAATGTTTTACCTCACCTTGGAACTTGCATTCCTTTCTTGGAACTTGCACAAGGTTATTGCAGTTCAATCTGCACTGTAGATCTTCCTGTTGATCTTTCATTGCCGTAGATTCTTTAACAAACTTCATGTGCAACATACCAATCATTTATACATCTCCAGCTCATTAGCATCCTTCATTAAATAATGTTTTTATCCATCCAATGCGCTCTGTCATAACTCGGTTGCAACTCGGTAAATACTGAACTTTACTCAGTAGACATTCTGCATTCATTAACCAATATCGATAACCTTAGGGTTTACCAACTAGGTTCCTTAGGGTTTACCGACTAGGTTCTTTGCTCAGTGACATAGTATAGTATTAACCTTACAATCAACAACATATGTAGGATATCAAAACAATATAAACATCATGATCTCATCGTTGTCTAACTCGGTAGTAGTTGCCCATTGAATATCTTATTTCTCCCCTTATTCATCACATTCTTTCTGTGTCTTTTACTGACCACTTAATACTCATCAAAACATACTTCTTAAGATATGGCAACATCATACTGAATCAGATAATCAATTTCTTGACATCAATGACAAAATAATGTTATAAAGATAGTTATCATCTTTTTTCAGTTATATCAATAATCTTCAACAACCTTCTCAATATCCTTAATGAATATCAACAATCTCTCTTTCTACTGAAATGTCAACAATCTCCCCCTTTGGTATTGATGGCAAAACCAACAATTAAATGGTAATACCAACAAGATATTCAAATTGATTCAGACTCAGATTGCTGTTAGACTTCTCCTGTTATCCCTGAGTTGTAGACTTCTTCTGAAAGTCTTCTCCCCTTGTCATTATTCTTCTTCTTCTACATCAATTAGCATTCTCCCCCTTTCAGATTGATTGGACATTCTCCCCCTTTAACAACAATGCCAAAAAGTAAAATAACTAATTCATGATTTCTTCCTCTGTGAAGTGATTTGCCTTGTTGTGTATCATCTCAGTCTCGGTCAGAGCAACATGTCTTCAATTCCTGTTTCCTGCACAACTTTAGGCGGCCTCCTTAAGTGTAAATCAGCATCAATCCATCATGATATTGTGTAGATTCATCGAATTGATGCTTTTACTGAACTCTGTCAGTGAGTAGAAGATAGGGGTAGGACCCCTAACTTTCTTCTGAGATACTCAAAAGTGTCCCTTGGCAGTGGCTTTGTGAAGATGTCTACTATTTTCTCCTTTGAACTGATATATTCTAGCACAACTTTCTTCTCTTGAACTTCTTCTCTAAGATAATGATACTTTATAGAGATATGCTTTGTCTTGGAGTGCATTACTGGATTCTTTGAAATGTTAATGGCACTAGTATTATCACAGAATATAGTTACTGGCTTGGTAACTTTTTCATTTATACCTTCCAACAGTTGTTTGATCCATGCTATATTTGTGCAGTTCAATGCCGCAACAACATATTCAGCTTCTGTTGTTGACTGTGAAATACATCCTTGTTTCTTGCTAAGACAACTTACGAGTCTTTCTCCCAAAAAGAAAGCTCCACCACTTGTGCTTTTATTGTCATCTATGTTGCCTGCCCAATCAACATCTGTATAAACTTTTAAATCAAAATCATTCCTCTTTTCATATACTAAGCCATAGTCTTCAGTGCCTCTCAAGTATCTGAAAATTCTCTTGATTGTTGTCATATGGGTTTCCTTGGGATCTGCAGAGAATCTTGCAACAATACCTACTGCATGTGCTATATCTGGTCTACTGTGCACAACATATTGTAACTTTCCAATCATAGATCGATAAAGTGTCTCATCAACAGATGCAGATTCATCATTCTTTGAGAGTTTACAGTTGGTAGTCATAGGAGTACTTACTGGTTTAGAATCCTCCATTCCAAATTTCTTCAAGATTTCCTTTATGTACTTGGATTGAGCAATGAAAATCTCATCTTTCATTTGCAGTATCTGTAAACCTATAAAATATTTTATCTCACCGATTAGTGACATCTTAAATTCTTTGCACATTTCATTTCCAAAGTTCTTGCATAGAGAGTCATTTCCACAAAATATAATGTCATTAACAAATATGGCTGAGATTAGTATTCCATTATCCTCATCTTTCTTCATGTACATATTGTTATTTTCACTTGTTCTTATAAAACCAATCTTGATCAAATAAGAGTGCAATCTCTCATACCATGCTCTAGGTACTTGTTTCAGACCATATAAAGCTTTGTTTAGTTTACATACCTGATCTTTATTCTTGTCTTCAACAAATCCTTCAGGTTGTTCAATGTAAACTTCTTCTTCTAGTATACCATTCAAAAATGCAAATTTAACATCCATTTGATATACCTTGAAATTTTTGAAAGCAACATATGCCAACAATTTTCTTACTCCCTCAAGTCCAGCCACAGGTGCAAAAGTTTCACCATAATCTATCCCTTCTTCTTGAGCATAACCTTTACAAACTAGTCTTGCTTTGTTTCGAATGACCTCACCTTTTTCATTTAGCTTGTTTTTGAAAATCCACTTTGTATCGATTACATTTTTGTCCTTCAGTCTTGGGATCAGTGTCCATGTGTCATTCTTCTTGATTTGATCAATCTCTTCTATCATAGCATTTACCCAATCTTCACTGTTAAATGCCTCTTTTACTATTCTCGGTTCAAATTCAGATATCAGACATGTGTTCTATCTCAGTTTGTTCCTTGTCATCACTGGATCATCCTTATCTCCAATAATCTGACTTGATGCATGATGTCTTCTGACATATTTGGCTAATATAGGCTCGATAGGTTCTATATGATCTTCTTCATCACTCGGTAACTGGACATTATCTTCATTTTCTTCAGCAGCTTTCTCGGTAGGACTTCTCGGTTGAACATACACAAATTCTTCATAATCTTTTGGTTCTTTGGAATTTCCTTCATCATTTCTTTCTGCAAATTCATCAATTTTCACATTTTCACTTTCCACTATTTTGTTAGATGATTTGATCAGACATTTAAATGCTTTGCTTCTAGAAGAATAACCAAGAAATGTTCCTTCCTCACTTTTCTGATCAAACTTTCCATTTCTATCATCTTTGTGAACATAGCATCTACTTCCAAAGATTTTAAAATAACTTACATTAGGTTTCTTGTCATACCAGATCTCATATGGTGTCTTCATAGTTCCTTTCTTCAGTTGTACTCAATTCAGGGTGTAAACTGTAGTGTTGATTGCTTCTATCCAAAATGTTTGGGGTACCCTCTTTTCTATCATCGGGGTTTTGGCACAATCTACAATTGATCTGTTTCTTCTCTCGACTATTCCATTTTGCTGAGGTGTTCTCATTGTAGAAACTTGCCTTTTTATACCATAATTATTGCAAAATAAGTTAAATTCATCATAAGTGAATTCTCCTCCTCTATCAGATCTAAGACATTTCAGTTGTCTTCCTATTTCATTTTCAACTCTTGCCTTGTACCATTTAAACATTTGAAAAGCTTCTCATTTTTATTTTAAAAACATAACTGACATCATCCTTGAGTAATCATCCACAAATAATATGAAATATTTATCTCCAGAATAACTTTGAACTTTCATGGGACCACAAAGATCAATGTGTACTAGATCTAAAATCCCTTTAGAAGTGTAGGACTTACTTGTAAAGCTTGATCTTGTCATCTTACTCATCTGGCATCCTTTTGATCAGATTATCAAAATTTATATGACAAAACCTTTTATGCCATAACCAGGTGTAATCTATCTTAGCATAAAGACACTTGTTCTGAGTTGAGTCAAGATGAAATGTATTACCTTTTGTTTGTGTCCCAGTAGTAGCTAACTTTCCATGCTTGTCATGAACTTTGACAATTCCTTTCTGAAATTCTATTCGGTATCTTGTATTGTTTAGTTGTGCTACACTCAACAAATTTTATTTCAAACCTTCAACCCAGTATACATCATCACATTTAGCATTGTCAAGAAGTGTTATAAATCCTTTACCTTTCATCGGACATGGTGCATCATTACCAAATCTTACATAGCCTCCATCATAGTCATCTAATTTAACAAACTTGTGTTTATCACCTGTCATGTGATGTGAGCATCCACTATCTATGATCCAAGAATCATTATTATTTATGTGAGATATTAGAGCTTTTTTTTCATACCTTTCATCATCTGATCCATCTTTAATAGCCACATAAACAACTTCCTCTGTATCAGTTTCATCAAATTTATCATCATTGGATTCCTCATCAGCTATTAAGCATGTCTTTCTATCTCTCCTTCTAAAGTCTCGGTGTCCTCTTTAGTGATTTTCTTTCTATCTGTCTTCTCGGTATTCTCTCTTTTCACTATATTCTCTATCAGGACAGTTGGAAGCCATATGTCCTATTTTATCACAATTGAAACATTTCAAAGGTAGCTCTCCTTTATACTTACCTTTGCCTCTTAGTAACCTTCTGGCCAATAGTGCTTCAAACTCTTCCTACTTCTTGATTTCCTCATACAGTTTGTGTACTTTTTCCATGTTCTTGCGAAATCTTTCACTTACTCCACTGTGATCCCCTTCAGATTACTTACTCACTCTATCATTGTAATCATCAGATTCACCAATATGAAAAGAACTGAATGCAGATTCAACTTTATTTACCGAATACCCACTGTTATCAAAATTACTTAACTCAAATGCATGTAGCTTACCAATAGTAGCATCCAAAGAAACTAGCATGTTAGGTACAGACCTCAATTCATTGATTGCAGAGACTCGAATAGCATAAGCTGGTAGAAGGGTTCTCAACAACTTACTTGTTACATCCTTTTCTTCAATAGTTCCTCTTGCTCCTTTGATTTGATAGACAGTCTCCTTTAACCTTGTACTGTATTGGGTTATGTTCTCACCTTCATTCATTCTCATGGATTCAAGTTGTCCTCTTAGACTATCTACCTTTTCTCTTTGGAAATGTTCATCACCGCCATACACAGATATGAGCTTAGTCCACATTGCTTTTGCATCATTGCAGCCTTCTAGGTCATTAAACTCTGAGTCTGTCAATGCTGATGTTATTTCAATCATAGCTTGAATATGTTATTGCTTTGCCTTTATCTCTTCCAAGGTCATCAGGTTGGTGCTTGGTGGTATGTAATCATTGTCTAGATAATATGTTTCATATTCTCCAATTCTTGATAAATGCAGCTTCATCCTTTTCTGCCATGTGGAGAAACTTGACTTGTTCAACTTTGGGGCATCCCTCTTATACATCTTCAGATCTTTTCTTCAAGTACCTTTAAACTTTTTCTTCCGGAGTCCAAAGCTTTGATACCAATTGTTAAGTTCTGATGCCAATAGCTAACAAGATGGGAGGGGGGGGGTGAATCATACAAACTTAATAATCCATAAAATCAACAGATTCAACCTCGGTAACTTATACTTTAGCAATATAACCAAAAAACTACTAAACATGCAAACTCATAAACACATAATCATCATAACACATATAACACCAGATTTAATGTGGAAACCCAAATAGGGAAAAACCACTGTGGGATTTTGGACCCACTAAGAAATATACTCTTCTAGAGTATGCTCGGTTAAAAGCAAATCCTGTTAAAGATTACAAACACATTGCTAGATGTGACCCGGTTAAGGGATTTCCCTCAGATCTTTTAGGATCTTCACTTTGTTAGAAGTGACCTTGTCAAAAGATTTCAAACACTCATGTAGAATGTCACCTTGCTAGAGGATTTACAAATAAGACTATTAAGTCCACTTGGTTAAGAGATTTTATGTCACTTACAAAATAAACAACAGTAATAAATATATCTGCAACTTCAAATCTAAAATGCTAAAGTAGATTCTTATTTGCTCAAAACAATCTAGTCATAGGACTTATCTTGTCCCTCTGCTGGGCTCCCTACTCTGTTATTCAAATAGGTCTTCAATATTTTGTGCTCGGTAATCACTATGTAGCATCCCTGTGCTTACACTTGCTCGCATACATTGTTTATCAACAATTCCTTATTTATAAACAATTCTAACCGCTGAATCTCCTTGATCATATTTTCCATGATCAATCTTAGCCATCAGATCTTCAAACTTGACTAGGTTCAATGCATCCTTTGATCTGAAAATGTTTTACCTCGCCTTGGAACTTGCATTCCTTTCTTGGAACTTGCACAAGGTTATTGTGGTTCAATCTGCGCTATAGATCTTCCTGTCGATCTTTCGTTGTCGTAGATTCTTTAACAAACTTCATGCGCGGCATACCAATCATTTATACATCTCCTACTCATCAGCATCCTTCATTAAATAATACTTTTATCCATCCAATGCACTCTGTCATAACTCGGTTGCAACTCAGTAAATACTAAACTTTACTCGGTAGACATTCTGCCTTCATTAACCAATATCGATAACCTTAGGGTTTACCGACTAGGTCCCTTAGGGTTTACCGAATAGGTTCTTTGCTCGGTGACATAGTATAGTATTAACCTTACAATCAACAACATATGTAGGATATCAAAACAATCTAAACATCATGATCTCATCATTGTCTAACTCGGTAGTAGTTGCCCATTGAATATCTTATTTCTCCCCTTATTCATCACATTCTTTCTGTGTCTTTTACCGACCACTTAATACTCATCAAAACATACTTCTTAAGATATGGCAACATCATACTAAATCAGATAATCAATTTCTTGACATCAATGACAAAATAATGTTATAAAGATATCATCCTTTTCCAGTTATATCAATAATCTTCAACAACCTTCTCAATATCCTTAATGAATATCAACAATCTCTCTTTCTACTAAAATGCCAACATAATGAATCTACATCATAGATCATATCAGATCATTAAAAATCATTACAAATCATCATATAGATCATTACAATAAATTTCAAGATAATTACAACCGTTGAACGATCATAACACATCATCGCACATCGATCTGATAAGTTGTCAAACCCTTAACACATTTTGCTAAGAAAATCGTTGCTTCCCAAGAAATTTGATCCTTGTACATGCCAAAACAACATCTTATCTCTTCACACGGATTCTGACACATCATCATCAATTTATGAACATGAAAAGAATCACCGCCAAACCATAAATCATCATTGGTCAAAGATCTTGTTACCGGTTCTCAAACCCTAGCTAATTATACAACAGTCAATTACAAACATGACTTTTAGTTCTCCAAACATGATGCGATTCATTTCATAGACTCATTATGATGTCATAAGCACACATTCCAAACTGCAACACTTGACTCAACATGGATTACTACCAAAACCATCTCCTTCTCTGTTCCTACTTACCGGTTCACTATCACTTGGCAGTTCTGCTTTCCAACTCAATCCAATTTATTCTATTACTAGTTAGACTTAACTGATAGACTAAAAAACATAAAAATGCATGGTTGCCATTAATGACAACATAAATAACTGATCATAAAAATGATATCATCACCAACAGTCCATCAATATATAATCATCAATAGTCCTTTACTAGTACACCATCATCTCCATCAGTTATGCCAATACTAACAATTCTTCTTGTCTAATTGAGTAAATTAAAAACAATATTCTGGCATATTTCAAAAAATCCATTGTCATATAGTTACATTAATTTAGGATTCATTATCATTCATTAATTAAAATTTTATTGAGGTGCATTCATTCATCATTAATTATATAGTTGCAATCATAAATTGTTCTTTCCTTTCCTTCGGTGCCATGTTGTGCCAGAAGAGCTCGTAATGATACATTTGTTGCAAAGATGTATAACAACAATGGTTTTCCTTTGATTGGTGTTGCTAGCACTGGTCTAGGTTTACTAGATATTGTTTGATTTGTATGAATGCTTCTTCACATCTATCATCCTATCTGAATGGAACATTCTTATGTAACAAATGAGTAAAAGGGTTACATCTGTCAGCTAACTAGTCTATGAACCTCCTGATTGATTGCAATCTCCCTTGTAGAGAATGCAATTAGCTAATATTATTTGGGGATTCCATCTCCATGATAGCTTTTACTTTTGCAGGATCCACTTCTATTCCACGAGTTGATATGATATAACCTAGGAGTTTACCTGATGTAACCTTGAAAGCACACTTATTTGGATTTAACCTCAATTTGTATTATTCTAGTCTATCAAAGATATTGTTTAAGATTTCCAAGTGTTGCTCTCTTGTATGTGATTTTTCCAGTATATCATCCACATAGTCCTCCATTCTTGTATGTGATTTTTCCAGTATATCATCCACATAGTCCTCCATGAAAGTATGCATCATATCATGGAAAATGGTTGTCATAGCTCATTGATATGTAGCTCTTGCATTTTTAATCCCAAATTGCATGACATTCCAACATAAAGTACCCCAAGGGCACGTGAAAGCTATTTTCTCTTGATCTTTAGGAGCTATCTTGATTTGATTATACCTCGAAAAACCATCCATCAAGGAGAACATTTCATGTCCTATTGATAAATCTAAAATGATATCTATGTTGGGTAATGGAAAGTCATCCTTTGGGCATGCTTTATTCAAGTCCCTGAAATTTGTGCATACTCTGATACTTTTGTCTGGCTTTGATACAGGCACAATAGTTGATACCCATTCAGGATATGCAATTGGTCTTATGAACCCTAAATCCAATAATTTATTCAATTTTGCTTTGACTAGAAGAGCAATATGGGGATGCATCTTTCTAAGTTTTTTCTTAACTGGTTTGGCTCCTGGGATGACATTGAGATGATACATAATAAGATCTGGATCAAGTCCTAGCATATCAGCTTATGACCAAGCAAATTTGATTTGCCTCTTTTTGAAGAACTCGGTAAAATCCAATCTTTCTTTCTCTGATAATGATGCTACAGGATGAAGAATCTTAGGACTCTATGTGGTACCAATATTAACAATCTATGTGGGCTCTATCAGAATAGGTGGTCACTCTTGAAAATATTCTAGTAAAGTATCAAATCTTCCATCTTCTGGCGCCTCAAGGAGGATTTCACCATCAGATACATCCTTTATTTTGTCTTTTGATTGATCTAATGTTGCCATAAAATGGTTTTCAGCATTAGACCTTCCTTTTTGTTTTATTATTTCCCTTTTGTGACTGAAAGATTTGGCACCCTCCTGACTACAAGAAGCGTTATTTGATTCACTGGTGGAATCTCTCTTAGGCATAACAAGTTCAACAACATTAAGGTATAAAAATATGGCATGGTCATCAAGGAAGGTTTCAAGTTAAGGGGTTTCATTATTTTCCCAATCAATCAGTTCTGGGTGGATTAAGGGTAGGTCATAATCTTGATCAATTTCTGTGTTTTGAATTGTCATAACATAATTGTCAAAAAATTTGAGTATTTTAGTTGAGTTAATGATTTCACTCTCTTCAAGATATACTCTCCCAATCGCTCTCCAATTAGCTCTTGCAAAGTTAGAATGAGTAAATTCTGATTCACTCTCAACTGGTCTTTTTGCTAAAGTTTGTCCCTTAAATGAATGGATCATATCAACTTGTATTTTTTTTAATAACACTCCTTTTCAGAAGCATTTGAATCAATTTCTTTGCTTGCTTGTATTTGACATATTTGAGTAGTTTTTCCTTCTTTTCTTATCATTTCTTGTCTTCTTTCATACTCTACTTATTCTGGACTGATTGTCTCTCCCACTTGGCTTGCTATCAATTCTTCTACGGTTCTACCAAGTTTTGGTTTCTAATGACTAGAGATTCATGGAGATCTCATGTCCTTTTTTCTTCTGACTATTGAGTAGTGACCATTGTTCTCTTTTGGATTGATACCTCTTGCCTTCTCTTATTTTCTTCCTCCTATTTTCTAGCATATGCTTCTTTTCTTTAGATTCTGATTTAGATTCTTGTCTTCTATCAAGTTCTTCTTTCTGTTTCTTGGAAGTTGTGTTATCTTTTGGAGTAGCATCCTTTTCTTCAATTTATTCACTTGATAAATCAGATGGTGGATATGGACCCCAT
Source organism: Cryptomeria japonica (assembly GCF_030272615.1). Classification (NCBI taxonomy): domain Eukaryota; kingdom Viridiplantae; phylum Streptophyta; class Pinopsida; order Cupressales; family Cupressaceae; genus Cryptomeria; species Cryptomeria japonica. The sequence goes on from NC_081405.1 coordinate 14,739,399, forward strand.
TCATATTCAAGAGAGTTAGTTTTAGAATCACTTTCTAAGACTACACCACTGTATCTGACAGGAATATTGTATGATAGGAAGAGCTCACTAATAATGGATATCAGTTTTGTTGCTTGTTCTGATTCAAGTTCTGCACTTGCTTGTACTCTTTGAATTTGTTCATAAACAAACTCCTCCTTTTGAATGGCAGGTTCTTCTTGTTGTTTCTAACATTCCTCTTCTCTTTCTTCTCTAACTGTTTCTTCTATTGTTGATTATGCACTGGCTTGATCATGTTTTGTTCTGGCTTGTACTTGATGAATATGTTTATAAGAATCCTCCTCTCTTTGAATAGTGAGTTCTTCTTGTTGTTTCTCATATTCTTCTTCTCTTTGTTCTCTAAGTTTCTTTTCAGCTACTTGATGTATCACTTCTTTCCATGATTCCTCGTCGTATTTTAATTTTCTTCTCCATTGTAGTTTTTTATGACAATCTCGATTTTTTATGGGTTGAGTATGCTGGTCATACCCAAGTCCAGATTTATCTTTAATATGCTGAGAGTGAGGTGTGATTGGTTTTATAATGCCTTCTTGATGCTTTCCAATAGGGCTTTTTCCTTGATATCCCATTCCCTACATTATCCTGGATCCACTGTGAAGCAGTCACTAGTGAGGAGGGACCTCAAGGAGATCAATCCAAACCAGTTAGCAAGAGTAAACAAAATAGAAACACAAAGATATGATGGAGGAAATGCATAACAGATTGTTTTATTCCATGAAAATTGATTACATCCAACTGGTAGCAACCGGATTACAACATACCGACTCACAGGCCTGGTAGAACATACAAAATAGGTCACAACCAGGACCTTGAATCTTAAGATCTATCTTCTATGCATAGTCTAGCTACTTGATTCTTCTGTTGATTAAATTCTAATGTGCAATTACAATTATATATATTGATCCAAAGGATCCAGTCGGCCCAAAAGGGATCAAAACCCGAAGAATGAGACCTAACATGTAAAATAACAAGGTCGACCTCCACCAAGAGATTCCTCTGGAAAATCCAAAGGATGAAATGTAGATCGTAGGAAAAGGTCAGCCACATGCCAAGGAACATCAGAATCAATGCCCAAGGCTTCACAACATTAAGGTACCAGGCAACCGGTAACAAGAACTATCAACTGGTAACAGGAAACTGTCAAAGAAACCAATAACGATATCTTGCCAGAAAATGATCAAAATGTGATGCGGTCAAGAAATAAGAAAGATGATCAAGAATTCAAGTAAAATCGAACTCCACATGATCCGATGAGCCAAAATTAGGACACACAGAAAGAAAAGATGAAACTACAAATAGAAAGCAAACAGAAAGGAAATATTTTTGGTTGATGCAAGGTTGCTATGAACCGGGGATGCTCCTGCATTAGACATCTGGGGTTATTGGAAAAGTGAGCCTCTCACTTTGCTGGGGTCAAAGGAAAACCAAGGCAATCTACCTCTTCCTAAGAAATCCAAGATGAATCTTCAACTGGTATGTCCTTCCACTTCACAAGATACTCCTTACACTGACTTCTCTGGGTACTATGCCCAATCCTACTGTCCAAAATATCTTCAATTTGATCCGGTTCCTTTCGGGGAAACTATTTCTCCAATTCTACAATTCACTGAATTACGATTCATGATACTCATGAAGATCTACAGTGTTAAACATAGGTGAAATACTCACACTATCTAGTAACTCCACTTCATGTGCATTTCCAGAACCGAACTTCCTCAAAATCCTACAAGGTCCAAACTTCTTCATCTATAACTTTTTATAAGTTCTAACTAGGAATCTTTATTTTCTCAGATATACCATCACTTCATCATGAACTTCAAATTTCTTATGTCTCCTCTTCTCATTTGCCTTCTCCTTATACTTGTTGTTCATGTCTTCCAAATGTTGCTTAACTTGAATATGCAATGCTACCATGCGATTTGCAAAGTCTTCTGCTTCTAAACTTCTCTGGTCTTCACTTCTAATGTCTCTCAATTTTGATATACCTCTAGGATGCACTTCGGTAACAATCTCAAAAGGTGTTCTTCTGGTACTTCTAGTCACCGAATTATTGCAGGCAAACTCTACTTGTGCAAGGATAAAATCCCAACTTCTGGTTTTATCTCCAACTAAACATCTCAATAAGTTTCCCAAGCTTCAGTTAACTACTTTTCTCTATCCATCAGTCTGTGGATGAAAATAGAACTGAACTTCAAATCTATCTTCATCTTCTTCCAAAATGTTTTCCAAAATAGCCAACAAACTAAGTGTCTCTGTCTGAAACTATTCTCTTAGGCAATCCATGCAATCTCACTAATTCCTTGAAAAATAGGTCTGCTACATGCAACACATCTAATGTCTTCTTAAAAGGTATGAAATGAGCTATCTTCAAGAATCTATCCACTACCACAAATATAGAATCATTCCCTCTCGGTGTCTTAGGCAATCCAAGTACAAAATCCATGCTTATATCCTCCCAAGATCTTACCAGTACCGACAAAGATTTATACAATCCCACATTATGACTACTGCCCTTTGCAACTTGACAAACTCTACAACTCTGCACATATCTCTTAACATCCTTATGAATTTAGGGCCAAAAGTACTGCTCACTCACCAATTCTATTGTTTTGTCAATACCAAAATGTCCATCTAGTCCTCCACTATGTTTCTCCTTTATCGGATTCTCCCTCATAGAACTCTTAGGTATGCACAACTGAACTCCTTTGAATAACATCCCATCCTGAATGAAGTAATCCAACCACTTGCTTCTTTCTACCATAACTGGTTCTCTACATGCTTTCCAAGGTTCTGCAAAATCTGGGTCATCATCATATAAGGTCTTCAAATCTTCAAATCCTAATACTATCACTCTCATCTATGTTAGCAAATTCCTTCTCCTACTCAATGCATCAACAACTTTGTTAGATTTCCCACTTCTATGCTTCAACACAAAGGTGTAACTCTGCAAGAATTCTACCCATCTCATATGTCTCTGATTCAACTTACTCTGACTGTTCAAATACTGCAAAGCTTGATGATTTGTATACAAAACAAACTCCTTAGGCAACAAGTAATGTCTCCACTTCTTCAAGGCTTGAACTATGGCATAAAACTCCTGATCATATACAGAATATCTCCTCCGGGAATCATTCAATTTCTCATTGAAATAAGCTATTTTTCTCCCTTCCCGACTCAAGACTGCTCCTATTGTTGTTCCACTTGCATCACAATCCACTTGAAATACTTTATTGAAATCTGGTAAACCCAACACAGGTTGCTCAGTCACTTTCTGCTTCAACAGTTCAAAACTTTTGTTTGCTTCGGTGGTCCACTTGAATTCCTTTTGATCTCCTCTCATGGTCTCAATCATAGGGTTACAAATTGAACTAAAATTTCTGATAAACTTCTAGTAAAAACTAGCCAATCCATGAAATGACCTTACCTCTCTAATGTTTTCCAGTGTAGGCCACTCAACAATTGCTTTCACTTTCTCAGGGTCCATCTTCAAACCATCCTCATATATCACAAATCCCAAATAGACTAACTTATCCTTCATGAAATTACACTTCTCAATATTGATCATCAACTGCTCTTCTCTCGACCTCTGCAAAACTTGTCTTAACTGCAACAAATTCTCCTCTTTTTTCCTGCTAAAAATCAGAATGTCATCCAAATAATACAATAAAAAACTTACCCAAAAATTTCTTCAATACCTCATTCATCAGCCTCATGAAAGTACTCAGTGCATTAGTCAATCCAAAAGGCATCACCAACCATTCATATAGTACTTTATTTGTCTTAAGTGTCATCTTCCACTCATCACCTTCTCTGATCCTAATCTGATGATATCCACTCTTCAAATCTATCTTTATAAAGTATTTTTCTCCTCTCAAATAGTCCATTATATCATCCATCCTAGGCAAAGGAAACCAGTATTTCACTGTGATCTTATTTATTGCTTTGGAATCATTACACATTCTCCACTCTCTAGAATACTACTAGTACCGCATAAGGGTTCAAACTTTCCCTAATCAAACCATTCTTCAACAACTCCTACACTTGTCTATTCAGTTCTTCATTCTCTTTCGGTGTCAATCGGTTTGCATCTTTTTTAGGCAAACTAGCTCTGGAAACCAAGTCCATGCAATGACTAATACTTCTCACAGGTGGCAATCCATTAGGTACACTATTTAAAATGACATCTTCATATTCTGTCAGCAAATTTATTTTATCTCTTTCGAGTGTTCTTTCGATTTTGGTTTCTCAGTCTTCTTAGGAATTAAGGCAAAACACACATTCTCATATCTTAGTCCATCCAGGAATTTCCTTCCATCTACTAAAAAGATTCTAGCATTCATACCGATTTTATTCTTCAAAGGTTCCTCCAAAGGCAACAAGGTTTTCTTCATCCCATTGGCCACAATAGTGTATGTATCCTTCCTCCCATCATGTACTACCTGTCTATCAAACTACCAAGGTATACCCAACAAAATATGACAAATATACATAGGCATAATATCACACAAGACTTCATCATGATAATTCCTAATTTTTCAATTTCATCAAACATTGTTCACTTACTAACAACTTATGTTCATCCTGAATCCATGCTATTTGATAAGGCTTAGGGTGTTTCAATCTCTCCAATTTCAACTTATTCACCATCTCTTCTAAAACAAGATTATCTGAACTACCACTATCAATAACAACTTTCCAACACTTACCAGATACCTTACATCTGGTCTTGAATAGATTCTTCCTCTGCAAAAGCTATTCATCTCCTCTGATATGACACAAATCTCTCCTCATCACCAACAGTTCTCCATCTTCCAGTTTATTGTCTGATACGGTGGGGTTTTCTTCCACCACTGCTGCTCTTCTGGTATTCTCTGTCTTCTTACACTCAAATGCATGATTTCCTTCTCTACACTTAAAGCAGGTTCCTCTAAATGTTCTCTTATCTTGTCTTCCAAAATTCTCATTCTGGTAACCATCTGACTCTCTCCTCTGGTAAAAATTTCTATCATCCTTCCAGTATAAATTACCTTCTTTATTCACTTCCTTGCCCTTGTTCTGATCTGTACTAGTTCCTCTTCCTCCAGTATATCCTCTTCCTCCTTGAAATCTTCCTCCGGTAAACCGTCCACCTCTACCTCTCTACCTCTACTAATGTCTTTTGTTTAGCTTCTCTTCTGCCTTTAGGGCATATTGGTAAGCCTCTTCAACACTCTCCAATTTGATCAAACTGGGTTCATCTTGTATAGAAATCTGCAATCCATTCAAATATCTTGCAACTTATTCAACTTCATCATCAACATGTCCGGATCTGATATTCAACTTGTAAAATGCTTTGGTGTACTGCTTCACACTAGATTCCTTTTGTCTCAAATTCTACAACTTCTAGAACAGATTCACTTGATAATCAACTGGCATAAACTTTGACTTCAACTTAGCAATCATCTGATCCCATGTCTTAATCTTCTCTTTACCTCTTCTTTGTCTATCAACTTGCAAGTTATCCCACCAAAGAGATGTGTGACCTTTCAACCGAGTACAAGCATATTTCACCTTCCTCTCTTCTGTAGTGCTTTCAAAATTAAATTACTAACTTTTCATCATATTCCAGTGGGGTAAAATGGGGTTTAGTATTCTCCCTACTCAAAACCCTCAAAAACCTTTCCTTATCTGGATCAATCGTCAGTGGGTTTTCTTGTTCTTCTGGGGCCTCTTCTCCTTCATCTTCATTGACATCTTCGATATGTCGACCTCTTCTTTGGGCTATCTCCACGGCTTCCAACTGGGTTGCTATACCTTGCAACATCTCCATCATAGCAAGGTCTGCATTCCCACGCGCTCCACCATTCCTAGCTCCTCTTCACACCATCGTTCATGACATTCCTCTGCAGTTGCAGGTCGGATCCGCAATCCTGCCACCCTACAACAAAAATTTTAGGACATGCAACCTCCGGAATGAAACTTCCCTCTGATACCACTTGAAGCAGTCACCGGTGAGGAGGGACCTCAAGGAGATCAATCTGGATCGGTCAGCAAGAGTAAACACAAAACAAACACAAAGATATGATGGAGGCAATGCAGAACAAATTGTTTTATTCCATGAAAATTGATTACATCCAACCGGTAGCAATCAGATTATAGCATACCGACTCATAGGCCTAGTAGAACATACAAAAAAGGTCACAACTAGGACCTTGAATCTTAGGATCTATCTTCTATGCATAGTCTAGCTAGTTGATTCTTCTATTGATTACATTCTAATGGGCAATTACAATTATATATATTGATCCAAAGGATCTAGTCGGCCCAAAAGGGATCAAAACCCGAAGAACAAGACCTAACATGTAAAATAACAAGGTCAGCCTCCGCCAAGAGATTCCTCTGGAAAATCCAAAGGATGAAATGTAGATCACGGGAAAAGCTCAGTTATGTGCCAAGGAATATCAAAATCAACACCCAAGGCTCTCAAGCTTCAAAAGGGGTTCTGGTAGATCACCAAAATAGGTCCAGGCAACCGGTAACAAGAATTGTCAACCAGTAATAGGAAATTGTCAAAGAAACTGATATCTTGCCAGAAAATGATCCAAATGTGATGCAGTCAGGAAATAAGAAAGATGATCAAGTCTTCAAGTAAAATCCAACTCCACAGGATCCGGTGAGCTAAAACCGGGACACATAGAAAGAAAAGTTGAAACTGCAAATAGAAAGCAAATAGAAAGGAAATGTTTTTGGTTGATGCAAGATTCCTATGAACCGGGGATGCCATCAACACAGGGGATTGATTGAATCAAAACCCTATATAGCCACCCAAACCTTCCCTTTTTCAGTTGCAGGTGCAGAAACAGGCATCCAGATGCAGTTTCAAATCTGCAAAAGGCAGTTTTTAATTCTCCCTTCTTGACCATAGCATCCTCTATTTTCAAACCATTTTCAATCATTTTTGCAAAGCTAGGAGGACATTGCATTTTGAGTCTATAACTCATTTGTCATGCCCAAAATTTAGGGCAAAAACGGAATGGTTTTTTTTTTAAAACAACTAGTTAATTAACAAAGTTCGCTATCACGACAAGCGTTAATGTATTTGCCATATCTATATTCGAGCTAATTCTGAAACGAACCAAGCATCAATTATTGTTTAATTTTATTTGCGGAAATCTAACTGGTTTAATTTTATCTCCACGAGATACCTAGTCATTAAATTTTATTAAATCAATCACGTTAAAGAAATAGGAGAGGAAAATTAATTCAATCTCCAATAAGACTATATAGTCTAAACATCCATTTTTATTTAGATGATTATAATAATCATTTTCAGTGACATTTAATTTGGATAATTAAATCTACAAGGGCAAATTTAATTACGAGTAGCTATTACTCGTCTTTAGAATGCCAATTAAAAATTATCCATTCTAACCTCAAATGGAAAGTGTTTAAATTCCTCCTTTTATAATCCATTTTAAAATTTAATGCCCCAAATTAAATTAACTGGGGCAAAGTTACACGTTTATCACACTAACTACATTTAAAATTATAAGGTTAGGTTTTATTCTTAAATTTATATATTTCTCCCTCTCTTTTTTTTTATTAGTAGATCAAGTAAAGGTATTTAAATATTTAAAACTCTATTAAATACTTACTCCAAAAATATAACCTATATATATATATATATATATATATATATATATATATATATATATATATATATATATATATATATATATATATATATATATATATATATATCCTTTAAAATATCTTTCCAACATAATAGTCAATATGTCTTCCAACCCTAATTAGGGATTCTTTTTTTTTTATATAAAATGGCTCTAATCTAATTAAATTTAACATATTATTTTAATTACTTACCCTAGCCCTACACGGGCTAGGGTTTAATATTTTTTTTTTTTTGATACCATTACTCACAGGGCCGAATGTCCATCGGCGTCCATGGATTGGATTTGATGTAGGGTCGGCGGCGTTAAAAGTTCATGGCGGGTCGAGCGGGGGAGGTGGACCAAGCGCCGCCCACTGTGCGGTGACACAGTGGAGCGCTGGGCGCCGCCCACTATGTACCCACACAGTGGTGGCACTGGGTGCCACGCCACTGTGTGGCCACACAGTGGTGGCGTTCGGCGCCTCCCACTGTGTGCTCACACAGTGGCAGCGTTTTGGCGCCGCCCACTGTGTGTTCACACAGTGGGATGCGGCCGATACCCGCGCAGCCCAAAACCCCCTTTTTTTTTGTTTAAAAATTAATTTAATTTAAAAAAAAAATTTATAAGGATTTATATAAATATATAAATATATATATATATATATATATATTTATATTTCCCAATATGTTTTATACGCAATTTTTTTTTAAAACAAAATACAAGGAAAAAAATACAAATATATATGGGTGTGTGTGTGTGTGTGTGTGTGTGTGTGTGTGTGAGTGAAATTTGATTGGTAATTAAGCTTAGGCTTTCTATTATTTTAATTGCCAAATAAAAGAATGAAGTAAATCTACTGCTAAGCTTTTGATCATAATACATCGGAAATATACATATTTTAATTTCTTCTTCCAAACTTAGGAAAATACTTTTTTTTTTGGAATACATTATACTATTCTGAATAAAAACATTCATTGATTTTCTCAACTTATAAAACAACTATTTATACACTTCTTTTTTTAAAAAAATACTTAAAATCTATCAGCAAAAACAACTCATATTTTTCAGCAAATAGAATGTAGCTTAAATTAATTAAAGACTGTTTTTTTTTTTTCATTTTACAAAAAGAAAACTATTGCATGCAAATCGAAAGTAGCTTTTTTTTTTTAAACAAGAATAGAAATAAAACAAGCTTTTTACTACCCTAAGATATTCTGCAAAATTTACAGGGTGTTTCCCCTTTTTTTTTTTTTTCAACTACAATCCCAACTCTCATGTCTATATTTCAAATTTACAACTTGCCTCTATTTTCAACAATTGAGGGCGTATTTCTTTTAGCAAACTAATAACTGCAAATAAATTTAAATTTCTTCAACAATAATCTTCTGCAACTTTTTCTCTGATCCTATTCTTTTCTCCCGACATTCCTACATAATAGAAACATAAATATGACCACGGAGTGCTCACCTCCCAGCCTAGGCTAACTAGTAGCTACCCCCGAGCTCGGAGAACCAAGTCCTAGACGGGTAACAAACATGCAAACACATAGAAGGCAAAAATACACACAGATTTTCAGGCACACTCCCAACTTGGCTTCACAGCACCACACTTTGGTGATGACTTTTTTAAGGGTGGTAGTGGACCAATACCCTGAGGAGAACTGCAAGTATGGAAAAACAAGTAGCCACCTCATGGCACAATAAATATATCAAGAATCTCAACCCCTTATTCCTTATGCCCCCCAAAGGCATTCTAGCCTTATAACCCTCCTTATGACCCCCACTGCACAAACAGGCCATGCAGCAAGGGTCACACAAAGATCCCTTGTGATCGATCTCAAATGAGAGTCTCTCACTCGAGGGTTGTCACTGCTACCACCCACAAGATCCTCCTCTCTCCCAAGAGTAAGAGGTCTTGAGAAAACTCCCAAAGCACAACAAAACATAATGCAAAATTTTCAAATAAAATTCTAAACAAACCATTCAAGAAGCTCAGATTTCTTCACCAATCATACACTCAAACGCATACAAGATAACAGACATTTTTAAAGAAAAATCAAACCAACCTTAATCTGCCCAATGGTAGTATAATATTTGAGGAAGAGCTGCCCAATCCATGATTCTTCTTCTTCTACCCTTAGTTAAATTTTCTATTACAAAACTATTCTTTTTTTTGAAAATTTCTCTTGTCTCCCAAAAATGGAGAGTGGGTGATTACCCTCAAATTTCCAAATTCTTGCTTAAGAAGCTCATTCACTGAGTTCTCACAAGTTTCTAAAAACCAAAAAGGAAAGTAAAGCAGAAAGCAAAAAGACTCTCATTCGAATAGGAAAAATCTCAATTAGATTTAAACTTCTAGTTTTCAATTTTCGCACAACTCAAAAAAACCAATTTTTAAAGCGTCAAAAAGATCATTTAAAAGTAGAAACTTGCCTAAAATTACCCCTAACCCCTAGGTATACCTTATGGGCTTTAGGAAACCCTATTAAACTACCCCTAACTGTTCATTTAACCCATTTTAAACCCTTCTGAAGTTTATTTTCGGGTCAAACATATGTTGACCATTCCAAAGATTATATTCCCAAAGTATTTATGACAACACATTATATTATTTAAGAAAAACTATAGTTAAACACTTTCCCACCAAGAGACAAAATAAAACATTTAAATTTAAGTCCACACAAATAAAACACTTTTATAAAATAAAACATGAAATTGTCTCTCGTGGTTTTTATACATTAAATTTAAATAACACTTAACACTCATGCAGCATATACTGTTACGAATAAAATACAACACAAACGGGGTGTTGTCTCTCCAAATAGACAAACCCTGGCTTACGAACATACATAAGTCTAGGTTTGGTTCTCCGTAATTTCCATGGTCACATGGTAAATTTCCTGCGCATCTCAATTTACACATTAGTACTTTCAAATATCCACATATAATATAATTCAATAGAATAACAATACACATCATCACTTGCATACAATTTTCATCTGCACAGATTAAATACATCTTTTATCAAGCAAAATTCTCATAAACAATTTCATCCCAATTCACATAAACTTAACCATACATCATAGTTCTATTATCATAGTAAAGTCCTGCAAATTAAATAACGACATCTATCATTGCAATATCATCCTATCTAACAATCATGTAGTGTTCTATCTCATAAAGCATATAAGTAAATCATCAAAACATAACAATGTTATCCAAATCCTGAAATCATATAAGTTCTAAGTCTCAAAATGCATCAAAATAAAGTATCCATAATAGTCTAAATATAAAATCCACTGAATGTCAAACTGAGTCGAGGTGAGGCCTCACATCATTTCACTGGTAAGATTGCCAATGAAGATGACCATTTTCTCTTGATCTAGTACATCTCTTGGATACCTATTAAACAATCATCTCCATCGTTGTAGGAAAACCATGAAAGGTTCACCATTGTTTTGTTTGATGTTGCATAGGTCTAGCATTGTTATCTCATTTCTTATGTTGTAGGAGTATTGTATTGTGAGATGAATCTATTCACAAGTTCTTCAAAAGATTGAATCCTAGATGGCAATTTTGAAAACCATTCCATTGATTGCCCGCTTAAGCTTCTAGGAAATAAATGCATCAAATAAGTTTCATTGTGTGTAAACTCCATACTCATAGTGAAAAATTCCCTGATATGATCTCGAGGATCGGATTTCCCATCATATTTATTGTATTTTGGGATTTCACAATATTGTGGGAGTGGTATCATGTTTAAACTCTTGCCAAAAGTATATGGACAGATGCCCTCCAATGAATATTTCTTGGAACTTGTTCCATTATGCATATCCTCTATTTGTTGTTGCAAATTTTGCATTTGTTGAGTGAGATTTAATAGAGGATTATCAACACCAGTTCTCCTTACATGCTCACAAGTTCTTCTATCACTTTGCTCCCTTCTTGTTTCATGTTGGTTCCTTGTATCATTGTGGTCTCTTCTTGTTCTATCTCCTCTTGTTTCTTCTCTATCTCTTCTTGTTTCTTCATGGTTTACTCAATTTAGGTTATTGTCATTGTGATCATCAGTGTTTTAATTATGACTTGTTTCTGCATCTTGTTTCAAACTTTCCATGTTAAAACCTTGTGGCAATTTTGCTCCCGAATTTCCCAACATTAGGATATACTTCTATTTTTGTTTTTCCATTAGTTTGTCAAATATGGAATCTTGTTCAAGGTCTCTAATGGTATTATTGACTTCTTCTTCATCATTTGTGTATCCAAATGGTTGAAACATTGAATTTTCTTCTTCCATTTGTTTGTATTGTCTTCTCAATTGCTCATGTTGAGCTCTGATCCAAACTAGCATATGATTGATTTGAAATTGTAGTGTCATAAATTGTACACCCTTGCTAAGGTGGTACAATTTCACACTTAGTTTAGCACCCGTCTTAGTGTGTTTGCATCTTGCATTGTAATTTCCCTTTAAGAAATTTAATTTAATTAAATCTAAAGTCATATTTCATCACTTCATACATCATAAAATTGGGCCCTTTACACTAAGTGTGCCCCTTTTTATTTTATTCCTCCAATAAATCATTTAATCAAAAACCCTAATTATGTCATATTTCGTATATCAAAACACCTCGAAATCAGCTGTAACTTTGGGATTCACTCTAATATCATCATATCTAACGACCCTAAAAATTTGGTGAAAAGTTGGTCGAATTGTGGTGGAAATGCACATGGTCCTTGAATTCCCGAAATTTGGGGAGCACAATTCTATGATATTATAATGCTTAACCCCAAAATATTGGTGGAAAATTCAATTCTTAGGTCGTCCTAAAAGTGAAATTAAGTCGAAATTAAGATCTAGGGTTTCATACACAAGAGCTCTCTTTCTTCATTTGAAGGCAACTAAGATCTATCTAATCTAAGGGAGTTTTCAACAAAGCAAGCATAAGGAGCTTTCTATGTAGTAAAAAGAAGCCTATGTGGATTCTTCAACAACATTCAATAACATTCATCAAGCATTTGTCAAACATTCATCATCAATTAGGAGCCTTGAAGACATTGAAGAGTAATAGGAGATCTAGTGGCAATATCTCTCCCTTGGGGATTGGTATGATTTCATGTTATTTTTCATATCTTTGTATGAGCTTCTTTACATTAATTTGCACATTTACCTTCATGCTTTATATCATTTAGCATATTTGGTTTGAAGCATTGTCATTTACATTCAGGGTTTACTCTCATGCATAGGGTAGCTCTAGTTTATTATCATTTAGGATATTGTATACACACAAGGTTCTAGCACACACATTTTTAGTACATTATTAGCTATTTGTGGAGGTGAAAATCACCAACACAGGGGTTTGATTGAATCAAAACCTTATATAGCCACCCAAACCTTCCCTTTTTCAGTTGCAGGTGCAGAAACAGGCATCTAGAGGCAGTTTTAGATCTGCAAAAGGCAGTTTTTAATTCTCCCTTCTTGACCATAGCATCCTCTATTTTCAAACCATTTTCAATCATTTTTGCAAAGCTAGGAGGACATTGCATTTTGAGTCTATAACTCATTTCACTGGTAAGATTGCCAATGAAGATGACCATTTTCTCTTGATCTAGTACATCTCTTGGATACCTATTAAACAATCGTCTCCATCGTTGTAGGAAAACCATGAAAGGTTCACCATTGTTTTGTTTGATGTTGCATAGTGTCATAAATTGTACACGCTTGCTAAGGTGGTACAATTTCACACTTAGTTTAGCACCCGTCTTAGTGTGTTTGCATCTTGCATTGTAATTTCCCTTTAAGAAATTTAATTTAATTAAATCTAAAGTCATATTTCATCACTTCATACATCATAAAATTGGGCCCTTTACACTAAGTGTGCCCCTTTTTATTTTATTCCTCCAATAAATCATTTAATCACAAACCCTAATTATGTCATATTTCGTATATCAAAACACCTTGAAATCAGCTCTAACTTTGGGATTCACTCTAATATCATCATATCTAACAACCCTAAAAATTTGGTGAAAAGTTGGTCGGATTGTGGTGGAAGTGCACATGGTCCTTGAATTTTTTCCCGAAATTTGGGGAGCACAATTCTATGATATTATAATGCTTAACCCCAAAATATTGGTGGAAAATTCAATTCTTAGGTCGTCCTAAAGGCGAAATTAAGTCAAAATTAAGATCTAGGGTTTCATACACAAGAGCTCTCTTTCTTCATTTGAAGGCAACTAAGATCTATCTAATCTAAGGGAGTTTTCAACAAAGCAAGCATAAGGAGATTTCTATGTAGTAAAAAGAAGCCTATGTGGATTCTTCAACAACAATCAATAACATTCATCAAGCATTTGTCAAACATTCATCATCAATTAGGAGCCTTGAAGACATTGAAGAGTAATAGGAGATCTAGTGGCAATATCTCTCCCTTGGGGATTGGTATGATTTCATGTTATTTTTCATGTCTTTGTATGAGCTTCTTTACATTAATTTGCACATTTACCTTCATTCTTTATATCATTTAGCATATTTGGTTCGAAGCATTGTCATTTACATTCACATTTACATTTAGGGTTTACTCTCATGCATAGGGTAGCTCTAGTTTATTATCATTTAGGATATTGCATACACACAAGGTTCTAGCACACACATTTTTAGTACATTATTAGCTATTTGTGGAGGTGAAAATCACCAACACATGGGTTTGATTGAATCAAAACCCTATATAGCCACCCAAACCTTCCCTTTTTCAGTTGCAGGTATAGAAATAGGCATCCAAAGGTAGTTTTAGATCTGCAAAAGGCATCAACACCACCCAGAAGTCTCAAAAGTGCATAAAAATGTCAAGGACAAGGGTGTGGCACCCTGGTCCTTCCACTTTGCAGTGAAATTTGATAGGTTGCAGCTTCAGGATCTCAGATTTGTAGTTTCTTAGTTACAGCTCTTTGTTAGTCCATCAGGGACAGTGGTGTGGCACCCTAGTCCTGGTTAGTTTTGTTCAATTTGTAGCATCAAGTAAGTTTTGTTCAATTTGTAGCATCAAGTAAACACGCAAAATCCTCCCCCTTTCATGCTTTCAGTATCTCAATTCCAAATCTGCAAGTTTATGCAATTCAAGTTCATTTATGCTTCATTCTTTATCTCTTAATATAGTGGATCATTCAAACCCTAGTTTTTCTCATAATTTACAACAAGGGGAATAGAAACCATAAGAGGTAATCCTTGGCTCTCTCTTACTCACAAGAAGTAGCCAAAGTAATCTATCTCCCTAGGCTCTTTCATTTTCCCAATATGTTGGCAAAAGTGGGATTAGGTCCTAGTCACCCGGTCTCACTTCTCCCGCCACCACAAAAACTTCCCAAGTTTTGATTTTCTAAATCCAACTCTATAGGTGATCACTTGTTCAGGAAGATAAGATAAGTTGATTCTACCACCCCTATTGGTGCATTGAGATAAGGCATCTCTTTGTTGAAAAGCACGTGCTTGTAAGGTTTTTTTGTCAAACTATGTTCCGTAACAACGTAGATAGTTACCAAAACGGTGTAGGAATGTGTGATGCTTCAATAATTTTTTGCGATTTATGTATAGAAACCTTCTCTTCTTCAAGATTGCCTTATAACTAAGTTTCTTTTTCTTGAGACAACACAAAATGGTCATACAAGCATGTAATGGTTGACAAGTTTTTGATCCCAATGTGAGTGCAAGTTTTGTGAAGTTTGATAATACCAAGTTCAAGGTGAAATGATATATCCAAGTCAATGAACAAGGTTAATCTAATCTTAAAGTTTCATGATGAAGGATGATGTATCCTATTGAGAAACTATGTTTGAAAGATCAAATTTATCACGAAAAATGTGTTTTGTGCACTTAATATATTGGATCTAAGACTTGTTAAAGGTGAATACTGTTGGTATTTTGGTATGGTTTTGTCATTGATGTCAATACCTACTATCACTTATCAACTCTGGCACTTTGAAGAATCAGAAATGTTCACAGGCAAGCGACTTATGCACAGTCACCGGTATCTGGTACACTGGCAGGATATGATGTTCACCGACACTTGGAATGGCATGAAATACACCTGGTTATGTCGAAGACATCTTTTGGACACTTTGTCTTGGAGATTTGTTCATTAGCATATTTGTATTTGCATATTTGTTGTTACCGACAAATAGGTCTAGGTTATACACCGGCAAGCTTATCTATTCCAGATTAGCACAACATGCTATGGAGATGTTTTATTATTGTTGTAAATGCATAAAGCCGACATGTTGAATCGATTATTGCATCAGATATTGTTTTATTTGTAAATTGATTTTATTGTAATATCCTTTAGAGCCAACCTACTAAAATTGGTCTTAGGTTATGATATAAATGTAAGATCTTATTTGTAAGATCAAGGGTGAAATACCAAGGAAGAAATAATTTGATATATGCAAGAATAAGGAGAGCTTTACATGTAGACACCATTTAAAGGTGAAGCAAGGTTTTTGTGAAGTCAATCAGAACTACACCGGTACTGAATCCAACATAGTAAGATGCTATTTTGAGCAGTAAATCCTTATTGGATTTAACCATCCAATTGTAGTCAATGTTGTTGGCATTATAACAGACAAAAGGAGATTGTTGACATTTCAATGAGGATATTGAGAAGGTTGTTGATGATTATGGATATAACTGATTAAGGATATTTACTATCTTAATATTATTATTTTGTCATTGATGTCAAGAAATTGATTTTCTAATTCAATATGATGTTGCCATATCTTAAGAAGAATGTTTTGAAGAGAATTAAGATGTCGATAAAAGACACAGAAAGAATATGATGAATAAGGGGAGGAATAAGTTATTCAATGGGCAACTATTACCGAGTTAGACAATGATGAGATCATGATGTTTAGATTGTTTTGATATCCTACATATGTTGTTGATTGTAAGGTTAATACTATTCTATGTTACCGAGCAAAGAACCTAGTCGGTAAACCCTAAGGAACCTAGTCGGTAAACCCTAAGGTTATCGCTATCAGTTAATGAAGGCGGAATGTTTACCGAGTAAAGTTTAGTATTCACCGAGTTACAACCAAGTAATAACAAAATACATTGAATGGATAAAAGCGTTATTTAATGATGGAAGCTGATGAGTTGGTTATGATTAAATGATTGATACAACGTGTATGAAGTTTGTTAAGAATCTATGGCAATGAAAGATCGGCAGGAAGATCTACAACTCAGATTGAACCACAATACCTTAGAACAAGTACCAAGAAATGTATGCAAGTTCCAAGGCAAGGTAAAACATTTTCAGATCGAAGGATACATTGAACCTGGTCAAGTTTGAAGATCTGATGGCTATGATTGATCATGGGAAATGTGATCAAGGAGATTAAGCGGTTAGCAAATTGTTTATAAATAAGGAACCGTTGATAAACAATGAATGCGGGCAAATGTAAGCACATGGATGCTACATAGTGATTACCGAGCACAGAAGCTTGAAGACCTGTTTGAATAACAGAGTATAGAGCCCAGCAGAAGGACAAGATAAGTCCTATGAATAGATTGTATTGAGCAAATAAGAATCTTCTTTAGCATTTTAGATGTGAAGTTGCAGATATATTTTTATTACTGTTATTTTGTGAAGTAATAGAAAATCTCTTAACCGAGTGGACTTAAGAGTCTTATTTGTAAAACCCTCTAGCAAGGTGACATTCTGAGTGAGTGTTTGAAATCATTTAACAAGGTCACTTCTAACAAAGTGAAGATCCTAACAGATCTGAGGAAAATCCCTTAACCGGGTCACATCTAGCAATGTGTTTGTAATCTTTAACAGGATTTGCTTTTAACCGAGCATACTCTAGAAGAGTATATTTCTTAGTGGGTCCGAAATCCCACAGTGGTTTTTCCCTATTTGGGTTTCCACATTAAATCCGGTGTTATATGTTTTGTGATCTTATCTATTTATGTGTCTGCATGCTTTACTATTTTTCTGATAAGGTTACCGAGGTTGAATCTGTTGTTTTTATGGAAGATTAAGTTTGTATGATTCACCCCCCCCCTCTCATCTTGTTAGCTTGGCATCTGTACTAAACATTTAGTATCAGAACTATCAATTGGTATCAGAGCTTTGGACTCCGAAAGAAAATTTTAAAGGCACTTGAGGCAAAGATCCAAAGATGTATAAGAGGGATGCACCGAAGCTGAACAAGTCAAGTTTCTCTACATGGTAGAAAAGGATGAAGCTGCACTTATCAGGAGTTGGAGAATATGTTGTATATTATCTGGAGAATGATTTCATTACACCGAGCACCTATCCATTGACAATGGAAGAGATAAAGGCAAAGCAATAACATATTCAAGCAATGAATTGAAATAACATCTGCATTGACCAACTTAGAGTTTAATGATCTAGAAGGCTGCAATGATGCCAAGGTAATGTGGGACAAGCTCATATCTGTGTATGTGGTGATGAACATGTTCAAAGAGCAAAAGTGGATAGTCTGAGAGAACAAATTGAATCTATGAGGATGAATGAAGGTGAGAACATAACCCAATATAGTACAAGACTAAAGGAGATTGTCAATCAAATCCAAGGAGCATGTGGAACTATTGAAGAAAAGGATATAACAAGTAAGTTGTTAAGAACCCTTCTACTAGCTTATGCAATCTGAGTCTCTGCAATCAATGAATTGAGGTCTGGTCCCAATATGCCAGTTTCTTTAGATGCTACTATCAGTAAGCTACATGCATTTGAGTTAAGTAACTTTGATAACAGTGGGTCTTCGGTAAATAAAGTTGAATCTGCATTCAGTTCTTTTCATATTGATGAATCTGATGATTACAATGGTAGAATGAGTAAGTACTTTGAAGGGGATCACAGTAGAGCAAGTGAAAGATTTCGTAGGAATATGGAAAAAGTACACAAACTGTATGAGGAAATCAGAAAGCAAGAAGAGTTTGAAGCACTATTAGCCAGAAGGCTACCGAGAGGAAAAGGTAAGTACAAAGGAAAGTTGCCTTTGAAATGTTTTAACTATGATAGAATTGGACATATGGCTTCTAACTGTCCTGCCAAAGAATCTAGTGAAAAGAGAGATTACCGAGATGACAGACAGAAAGATAATCATTACAAAGGACACCGAGACTTCAGGAGAAGAGATAAAAAGACATGCCTAATAGCTGATGAGGAATCTACTGATGATAAATCAGATGAAACTGATATGGAGGAAGTTGTTTATGTGGCTATTAAAGATGGATCAGATGAAGAAAGGTATGAAGAAAAAGCCCTAATATCTCACATAAGTAAAAATGATTATTGGATCATAGATAGTGGATGCTCACATCACATGACAGGTGATAAACACAAGTCTGTTATATTAGAAGATTATGATGGAGGCTATGTAAGATTTGGTAATGATGCACCATGTCCAGTAAGAGGTAAAGGATCTATAACACTTCTTGACAATGCAAAATGTAATAATGTTTATTGGGTTGAAGGTTTGAAATATAATTTGTTGAGTGTAGCACAACTAAACAATACAGGTTACCAAATAGAGTTTCAGAATGGAATTGTCAAAGTTCATGACAAGCATGGAAAGTTAGCTGCTACTGGGACACAAACAAAAGGTAACACATTTCATCTTGACTCAACTCAAAATAATTGTCTTTATGAAAAGAGAGATGATACCTGGTTATGGCATAAAAGGTTTTGTCATGTAAATTTTGATAATCTGATCAAAATAAGTAAGAAGCACCGAGTAAGAGGTCTACCGAGTCTTGAGAAACCTGAGAATGCTATATGTCGAGGATGCCAGATGGGTAAGATGACAAGATCAAGCTTTACAAGTAAGTCCTACACTTCTAAGGGAATTTTAGATCTTGTGCATACTGATCTTTGTGGTCCTATGAAAGTTCAAAATTATTATGGTGACAAGTATTTCATATTATTTGTGGATGATTACTCAAGGATGATGTCAGTTATGTTTTTAAAAGAAAAATCAGAAGCTTTTCAAATGTTCAAATGGTACAAGGCAAGAGTTGAAAATGAAACAAGAAGACAACTGAAATGTCTTAGATCAGATAGAGGAGGAGAGTTCACATCTGATAAGTTTAACTTATACTGCAATGATCGTGGTATTAAAAGACAAGTCTCTGCACAGAGAACTCCACAACAAAATGGAATAGCTGAGAGAAGAAACAGATCTATTGTGGATTGTGCCAGAACCTTGATGATAGAAAAGAAGGTACCTCAAACATTTTGGAGAGAAGCAATAAGCACAGCAGTTTACACCCTGAACCGAGTACAACTGAAGAAAGGAACTTTGAAAACACCTTATGAAATCTGGTATGATAAGAAACCTAATGTAAGTTATTTTAAAATATTTGGAAGTAGATGCTATGTACACAAAGATGACAGAAATGGTAAGTTTGATCAGAAAAGTGAAGAAGGAACATTTCTAGGTTATTCTTCTAGAAGCAAAGCATTTAAATGTCTGATCAAATCATCTAACAAAATAGTAGAAAGTGCAAATGTGAAAATTGATGAATTTGCAAAAAGAAATGATGAAGGAAACTCCAAGAACCAGAAGATTATGAAGGATTTGTCTATGTTCAACCGAGAAGTTCTACCGAGAAGACTACTGAAGGAAATGAAGAGAATATCCAATTATTGAGTGATGAAGAAGATCATATAGAGCCTACCGAACCTGTATTATCCAAGTATGTCAGAAGGAATCATGCATCAAGTCAGATTATAGGAGATAGGGATGATCCAGTGATGACAAGGAATAAACTGAGACAGAACACATGTCTGATATTTGAATTTGAACCGAGGATAGTGAAAGAGGCATTCAACAGTGAAGATTGGATAAATGCTATGACAAAAGAAATTGATCAAATCAAGAAGAATGACACATGGACACTGATCCCAAGACCAAAGGACAAAAATGTAATCGGTAAAAAGTGGATTTTTAGAAACAAGCTGAATGAAAAAGGTGAGGTCATTCAAAATAAAGCAAGACTAGTTTGCAAAGGTTATGCTCAGGAAGAAGGAATTGATTATGGTGAGACTTTTGTACCTATGGCAAGACTTGAAGGAGTAAGAAAATTGTTGGCATATGCTGCTTCCAAGAATTTTAAGGTATATCAAATGGATGTCAAATCTGCATTTTTGAATGGTATATTAGAAGAAGAAGTTTTCATTGAACAACCTGAAGGATTTGTTGAAGACAAGAATAAAGATCAGGTATGTAAGCTGAACAAAGCTTTATATGGTTTGAAACAAGCACCTAGAGCATGGTATGAAAGATTGCACTCTTATTTGATCAAGATTGGTTTTATAAGAACAAGTGAAAACAGTAATATGTACATGAAGAATGATGAAAATGGAATACTAATCTCAGCCATATTTGTTGATGACATTATATTTTGTGGAAATGACTCTTTATGCAAGAACTTTGGAAATGAAATGAGCAAAGAATTTGAGATGTCACTAATCGGTGAGATAAAGTATTTTATAGGTCTACAGATACTACAAATGAAAGATGAGATTTTCATTACCCAATCCAAGTACATAAAGGAAATCTTGAAGAAATTTGGAATGGAGGATACAAAACCTGTAAGCACTCCTATGACTACTAACTGTAAACTATCAAAGAATGATGAATCTGCATCTGTTGATGAAACATTTTACCGATCTATGATTGGAAAGTTGCAATATGTTGTTCACAGCAGACCAGATATAGCACATGCAGTAGGTATAGTTGCAAGATATTCTATAGATCCCAAGGAAACATATATGACAGCAATCAAGAGAATTTTCAGATACCTGAGAGGCACTGAAGATTATGGCTTAGTATATCACAAGAGAAATGATTTTGATTTAAAAGTTTTTACTGATGCTGATTGGGCAGGCAACATTGATGACAGAAAGAGCACAAGCGGAGGAGCTTTCTTTTTAGGAGAAAGATTAGTGAGTTGGCTTAGCAAGAAACAAGGATGTGTTTCACAGTTAACAGCAGAAGCCGAATATGTTGCTACAACATTGAATTGCACCAATATAGCATGGATCAAACAACTGTTGGAAGGTATAAATGAGAAAGTTATCGAGCCAGTAACTATATTCTGTGACAATACTAGTGCCATTAACATTTCAAAGAATCATGTTATGCACTCTAAGACAAAGCACATTTCTATCAAATATCATTATCTTAGAGAAGAAGTTCAAGAGAAGAAAGTGGTGTTGGAATATGTTAGCACAAAGGAACAAATAGCAGATATCTTCACCAAGCCACTGCCAAGGGACACTTTTGAGTATCTTAGAAGCAAGTTAGGGGTCCTACCCCTATCTTCCACTCACTGACCGAGTTCGGTGAAAGCATCAATTCGATGACTCTACAGAATATCTTTTAGGAGTTGATGTTGATTTACACACTTTAGGGGGGTTTGTAAAGGTATGCAAGAACCAATTACAGGGAACAGGAATTGAAGACAAAATGCTTAGACCGAAACTGAGTAGATACATAACAGCAAGGAATTCACTTCTCAGTGGAAGAAATCATGTTTTAGTTCTTTTCTTTTTGGCATTGTTGTCAAAGGGGGAGAAGACTGATAAAAAAGGCAAAGACTGATGAACAAAAAGGAGAAGATTGATGTATGGGGGAGAAATCTGATAACAGGGAGAGCATTTCGGCATTTCATAGTAATTTGAATCCGAATCAATTAGGTCAAATCAATTGGTTTTGCCATCAATGCCAAAGGGGGAGATTGTTGGCATTATAATAGACAAAGGGAGATTATTGACATTTCAATGAGGATATTGAGAAGGTTGTTGATGATTATGGATATAACTGATTAAGGATATTTACTTTCTTAATATTATTATTTTGTCATTGATGTCAAGAAATTGATTTTCTAATTCAGTATGATGTTGCCATATCTTAAGAAGAATGTTTTGAAGAGAATTAAGATTGTTGGATTTTGCCAAGATCAAGGGCACAATGAAAAGCATAAAAGAGACAATAGAATGACAAGAACAAATTGTATTCTCATCAATAAAAAATGATCAACTGGATTAACCAATACAATGAATAGAGGCCTGCTTATATAGGCAAGGCCATATGGATGTATGAGCACACAAATATGACATGTGGCTCAATGAGAAACAAGGGTAGGTAGGAAATAGGTGTGGGTAGGTAGGAGAAATAATATAATATTCCACATGAGGTGGATCACCCACCGAAGGTGGAATTATCACTCCACAATAAGTGGATATGATAGTGTAATAACAAGATCAACACCATAAAAGGTGGAATTTCTCCTACACACACTATCGGATGAATTTTATATGGAAATAGGGGTTTTTGGGAGCTACGAGCTCAACGGCGAGGTCTATTTGGGCTCAAAGTGCACCGAAAAAAAATACCCCCTATACCAAAATAAAAAATAGAAGACAAACACAGATCTGATGCAACCAAAACCTGAAAATCAGATCTAACCCTCATAGCTCCAAATTCTTCAGAAGAAGAACAGGAAGCAGTAGGTCTGGAGCTCTGATACCATGTAGAAGTTGAGAAAGCCAACTTTACAGACCCCGAAGATCACCTGCATGCAAATAACCTGTCACAGAAAGAAGAGATGGAGACAAACAAGCAAGGGTGCTCTGAAAGCTGAAAAATGTATTCATCCAAGAGAGAGATAAATTACAATGATGAATCCTTATAAAAGGATATTGTGCAACCCTAAAAGAAACCCTAATAGGTAGACATTTAATAATTAATATAATTATTAAATGTCACAAATGCAAACTAAAGTGAAATCTTAAGAGAGGAATAAAGGTAATTTAATCAACATGATTAAATTAAAACCTTTACTCTAACACCCCCCCTTAAGATGAGCAAAAGTGCAGATACAAACATGTGCAAGAAAGCAAAGGTAACTACAATGCAAGAAAGTAAACTTGGGTCCCGGCAACAAGGCCTGATCAGGTACCCAATTACAACCAAATCTCTATAAAGTGGAGAAATAGAGAAAACCTCATGGGAAAAACTCTACTCCAAAAAGAGATGAAAGAAATAAATGCACTAATAACAGAAGGATAGGAGGTGGATAACATGATACCCCCCATAGACAACTTCTATCATATAAGTACATATACAATGGTCTCCATAGGAGAAAAAGAAAGAGACTAGAAGCCCCCCCCACAATGAAGAAACTCCTGTCGCACATATGGATGCCTGAGGTAGAATCTAGAAAGAGATCCTGAAGCGGCATATAATATTCCTCCCCTTGGGAAGAAATGGATCCAAAGGACGAAGATGAAGAAACCTTGTGAAGAGAGAAGAATCAATCTGTCTCAAGATGTGTGCCATAATAGGATGCTGAAGAATCCCTCTGTCTGAACTAAAACAAAAGATGTCAAATCCAAACTGAACTGAAGACTCAAAAACTACAACCTCGGAATGCATAGATGATGGTGGGCTAACAGCTAGAATATGGCTGTTAACAAAGAGGAGCTGAAAATCCTCAAAGTAATCCTCCAAGTCTGCAATATAGGACTCTACAAACAAAGACGAAATGCCTGCAAGATAAGAATCCCAAGTAGCCATGTCTGAAAGATGTATGATGTCCTGCTTAGCTGAATCAATAGGAGCCAAAGAAGAGGCAATATCAAACTGATCAGGAACAAAAGGAGATGATGTTGATACATCTATAATCTCAGTCTGAAGAGTAGGAACTGTGAGACAATCCTCTGATTCATTGGAATATGTAAGGGTGTCTAAATATTGAAGTTCCTTTAAAGTATCATGATCAAAAGGTGTGTTATCTCTCCAACCAATGGGTATAAGACAATCTGAAGCAGGATCCTTTGGGAATGGAGAAAGACTGGGGTTTCCATTGATCTCCCAAAGACGTGTCCAAAGTGAGTGAGGACAATCAATGCCCGATATAACCCACACAGTGTCAGAATCAACACTAGACCAAATAACTCCTACTATTTGATTTCTAATGATATCCCAAGCTAGTTTTCCCTCTAAAGTTGCTGGTTCAGGTATGAGATCATACAAATAAGGCAAAATTTTAAGCCACCTACAGTGTGTAAGTATGCCCTTTGCCCATGACTCATAATTACCCCGTTCTAGAAATACAACTGAAGGGTGAGTAGAAAAACCCATGATAACTCTTCAAATGAACAAATCTGAGACTAAATGACTTTAATACTGATAAAGCAGATCAAATAAAGCCATCCCACGCAAACAAATCATTTCCAAGTCTGAAATGTCCAAGTAATTGATAGATGTGTGAAAACACAAAGTACTGAATAAAATGTACCTGGTGTAGATTCTAGAAAAATAAATGATAGATCTGGAAAGAGCACAGAAACCCTTTTCCAACGCCTATTCGTTTGCGAAAAACGGAGTCCGTATGCAAAAGATATGGCTCCTGGAGTGCAAAAAACTTGTTCTGACTTTGACTGGCAAAAAACACTGCAAAATGGAAAAATCAGAGAAAAAGACCTTCATCAATTAGATCGGGCTCAGAACCAGCTTTCCAACGCCTATTTTCATTCGAAAATCCGAGCTAAAATGCCCAAGTTATGCCCGATTTTAAAAAAATAGCTCCAAAAAACCTAGATAGGCCCTTACAGCCCTCAAGGGCTAAAAAAAATAAGCCCCTGGTCCGCTGGGCGACCAGGAGCTAATGCAGGGCTGGCGGCGCAGGGGCGGTGCCGCTCGATCTGGCGGAGAGTGGGTGGCGCTCGGGCTGCGCGGGGGCGGCGGGCTCCGTCGGCGGCGCGGCGGTTGCTGCAGGGCCGCGGCCAGTGGATACCGCCGGCGGCGGTGGCCGCCGGGCTGCGCACCGGCGACGCGCGCTGTGTAAAACGGCTGCACCTTTTTTCCAAAAAACACTGCGGTGTTTTTTTTTTTTTTTTTTGAAATTTCCGCCTCGAAATTCGTGGGGCATAAAAAAAATTGCCTTCTGGAGCAACTGTGTCCAAATCGGATGAATTTTATATGGAAATAGGGGTTTTTGGGTGCTACGAGCTCAACGGCGAGGTCTGTTTGGGCTCAAAGTGCACCGAAAAAAATACCCCCTATTCCAAAATAAAAAACAGAAGACAAACACAGATCTGATGGAACCAAAACCTGAAAATCAGATCTAACCCTCATAGCTCCAAATTCTTCAGAAAAAGAACAGGAAGCAGCAGGTCTGGAGCTCTGATACCATGTAGAAGTTGAGAAAGCCAACTTCACAGACCCCGAAGATCACCTGCATGCAAATAACCTGTCACAGAAAGAAGAGATGGAGACAAACAAGAAAGGGTGCTCTGAAAGCTGAAAAATGTATTCATCCAAGAGAGAGATAAATTACAATGATGAATCCTTATAAAAGGATATTGTGCAACCCTAAAAGAAACCCTAATAGGTAGACATTTAATAATTAATATAATTATTAAATGTCACAAATGCAAACTAAAGTGAAATCTTAAGAGAGGAATAAAGGTAATTTAATCAACATGATTAAATTAAAACCTTTACTCTAACAAATAGGTGTGGGTAGGTAGGAGAAATAATATAATATTCCACATGAGGTGGATCACCCACCGAAGGTGGAATTATCACTCCACAATAAGTGGATATGATAGTGTAATAACAAGATCAACACCATAAAAGGTGGAATTTCTCCTACACACACTATCCCAATGTGACACAAACACCCAAGTGTCTCATATCCAAACTACTATGAAATGCATTATCCTAAGTTAACTTAAGTAAGTGTAATAATATCCAAAGTGAATATTTATTTACACCAACAAAGATGTCGGTAAAAGACACAGAAAGAATATGATGAATAAGGGGAGGAATAAGTTATTCAATGGGAAACTATTACCGAGTTAGACAATGATGAGATCATGATGTTTGGATTGTTTTGATATCCTACATATGTTATTGATTGTAAGGTTAATACTATACTATGTTACCGAGCAAAGAACCTAGTCGGTAAACCCTAAGGAACCTAGTCTTATTTGTAAATCCTCTAGCAAGGTGACATTCTGATTGAGTGTTTGAAACCCTTTAACAAGGTCACCTCTAACAAAGTGAAGATCCTAACAGATCTGAGGGAAATCCCTTAAGCGGGTCACATCTAGCAATGTGTTTGGAATCTTTAATAGGAATTGCTTTTTACTGAGCATACTCTAGAAGAGTATATTTCTTAGTGGGTTTGAAATCCCACAATGGTTTTTCCCTATTTGGGTTTCCACATTAAATATGGTGTTATATGTTTTGTGATCTTATCTGTTTATGAATCTACATGCTTTACTATTTTTCTGATAAGGTTATCGAGGTTGAATCTGTTGTTTTTATGGAAGATTAAGTTTGTATGATTCACCCCCCCCCCCCCGCCCCGCCTCTCATCTTGTTAGCTTGGCATCTGTACTAAACATTTAGTATCAGAACTATCAAGTGTGACACCTATTTATTTTTTAGAAGTGAGCTCTAGGCGCTTGGCCTTTCTGCATGTGCAGACCCCATTTGTATACACATACTATCTACAGTAGTATCATCTGATTGTGGGTAAGGTTTCCCACCATGGGTTTTCCCCTTGCAGGGTTTCCACGTACAAATATTGGTGTTATGTGTTGTGGATGTTATTGTCTTTCTATTTCATGCATTAATCTTTACCGGTACTGTAATTAACTAATAAAACTGTTTACTGACATAAAAGTTTGGTTTACCGGTATTAAGCATTAAAGATGGTTAAAGTTGTTTTGGTTTGAATTTATTTGACAACTGATTCACCCCCCCTCTCAATTGTCTTTGGGACCTAACAATTGGTATCAGAGCATAGTCCTCTTTTTGCAAAAGTTTAATAGCTTGAGGAGATCCAATGTCTACTAACTATTTCAAGAAGGACAATCCTAAAATTGATGGAACCAACTATGGCATATGGAAGATCAGAATGTAGACACATTTGAATTGCATTAGAAAGGACATCTGGGAAGTTACAAAGAATGGCTATACTGCTCCTACTCCCGGTCAGTCTAATCCACCTACCTTAGGAAAAGATGAGGAAAATGATTGCAAAGCTAGAGAAGCACTTTTGAGCGAATTATCATATCAACAAATCATGGGATTATCAAATAGATCAACTACTAAAGCTATTTGGGATCATTTGGAAACATTGAATGAAGGAGATTCCACAGTCAAAATTGCAAAACTTGAAAGCTTCCGAGTCAGGTATGAAAATCTAAAAATGGAAGAAGATGAAAGGATTTATGCGTTTATGGAAAGAGTAAATGAAATTGTTTTGGGTATTAAATGTTGTGGAGGTACCTTAAGTGAAGATGAAATTGTTTCAAAATTTTTAAGAGGATTTCCACCGACATATAAAATGAAGGTTACTACTATAAATGAGTTAAGAACAATGCCTAATATATCAGTAACTAGGGATACATTGATTGGAAAACTTTCAGCTTTTGAAATTGAGGAATTTGGTCTTGTTGCTACTATAAAGACAGATTTAGCTTTTAAGGCATCAACATCATCTGCACCAT
The DNA here is from genome assembly GCF_030272615.1 of Cryptomeria japonica. Taxonomy (NCBI): domain Eukaryota; kingdom Viridiplantae; phylum Streptophyta; class Pinopsida; order Cupressales; family Cupressaceae; genus Cryptomeria; species Cryptomeria japonica. The sequence continues at coordinate 14,767,635 of NC_081405.1, forward strand.
CATTTGACAAGTCTGATTGGAAAGCCTTTTATGCAAGAGAACTTGAGGAAAGCAGGAGAGAAAATGAAGAACTTGAAGAACTTGAAGCACAATTTGCAAGGAAAATTCCTAAAGGTCTAGTTGGAAGTAAGTATGAAGGTAAAGCACCCTTTAAATGCTTTAACTGTAATAAGATTGGTCATATGGCTTCTAGATGCCTTGATAGACAAGCTAGACTAAGAGAAGAAGCTAGGAGAACATACAAGCCTAACCTTGAATATCAGAGATACAGATTTAAGAAGAATAAAGATAAATCTTGTTATCTTACTGATGAAGGAGTCACTGATGATTCTGATGAAGATCTGACAGACAATGGATGGGTTTTTGTTGCTATAATGGAAGATCAACTAACACCTACTGTTCAACCAGTAGAATAGGCCTTGGCAGCTAAAATTGAAGTTAAGGATGAATGGATCATTTATTCAGGATGCTCACATCATATGACTTGTGATAAAAGCAAATTCTTGACTTTTCAGGAATATAATGGAGGTCTAGTAAGATTTGGAGATGACAAATCTTGTTTAATCAAAGGAAAAGGTACAATATCTCTTGATGGTAAGCATAATACTGATAATGTTTACTATGTAGAAGGTTTAAAGCATAATCTTTTAAGTGTTGGTCAATTAGTTGAGAAAGGATTTCAGTTACAATTCAAAAATGGTAAATGCAAAATTATGAACAAAACTGGTTTGGAAAGTGCAACCAGTAATCAAACTAGAGGTAATATCTTTCATTTGAATAATAGTGAAAAGGCATGCTTGATTGCACATATTGATCAAAGTTGGCTATGGCATAAGAGACTCTATCATGTAAATTTTGATTGCATGGTAAAAATTAGTACTACTAAGGTAGTTAAAGATTTACCTAAGATTGTCAAACCTCACAATCCGATATGTAAGGAATGTCAATTTGGAAAACAAGTTAGAGCATCTTTTAAAAGTATTCTAGAAAAATCAAATAATACTCTTGACTTAATTCACACCAATTTATGTGGTCCAGCTAGAACTAAAAGTTTACAAGGTGATAAATATTTCATGCTAATCATTAATGACTATTCTGGAATGTGTTGGGTTACTTTTCTTAGAGAAAAATCAGAAGCACTTGGGAAATTCAAACTATTCAAAGCAATGGTAGAGAATGAAACCGGTAAGAAAATCAAATGTCTGAGATCAGATCAAGGAGGAGAATTTACATCTAAGGAATTTAATGCATTCTGTGAAGTGAATGGAATCAGAAGACATTTATCAACACCCTGGACACCACAACATAATGGAGTTGTAGAAAGGAAAAATAGAACTATCTTGGATGCAGCTAGAAGTGTGTTATTTGAAGCAAATCTACCACATGTATATTAGAGAGAGGCAGTACGCACAACGGTCTACACATTCAACAAAGTTCACATCAAAGGAGAAACCGGTAAGACCCCTCATGAACTATGGTTTGGTATTACTCCTACTCTTAAATATTTCAGAATATTTGGAAGTAAATACTATATTAGAAGAGATGAGTATATTGGAAAATTTGATCCTAGAAGTGATGAAGGAATATTTCTTGGTTACTCATCTAAGAGCAAGGCATACAGATGTTTTAACAAGAGATTGCAGAAAATTATTGAGAGTATAAAAGTGAAGATTGATGAACAATTTAGAGGAACTTCAAGGTATATAGACTCTGAACCGGCAACAAAAATACTGGAAAATGAACCTACAGTGAATCAACCGGTACAAAATGACGATCTAGTTACACTGGTATCATCTGAAAATTCCACTGAAACTGAGGAACAACAACAAACAAAGACACTTTGGTATGTAAGATTGAATCACTCTGAAGATCGGATAATTAGAAACAAGTATAAAGGAGTTATGGCAAGAGGAAGACTGTCAAATGAAGAGTTATGTCTTATTTCTCAAATTGAACCATCATCAGTTAATGAGGCATGTGAAGATAAACACTGGATTAAAGCTATGGAAGAAGAATTAGAGAAAATTGAGAAGAATAACACATGGACAATAGTTCCCTGGCCTAAAGACAAAAATATGATTGGAACAAAATGGGTATTCAGAAACAAACTTAATGAAGATGGTAAGGTAATCAAGAATAAAGCAAGACTAGTGTGTAAGGGATATTCTCAGAAAGAAGGAATTGATTATAATGAAACCTTTGCACTGGTAGCTAGAATTGAGGCAGACAGATTATTCTTGGCTTTTGCAGCACACAAGAACTACAAAGTATATCAAATGGATATTAAATGCGCATTTCTGAATGGAGATCTTGAAGAAGAAGTTTACATTGAACAACCTAATGGATTTTATTTGACAGATAACAAAGATATGGTTTGCTGGTTAAGAAAAGCTTTGTATGGGTTGAAGCAAGCTCCAAGAGCTTGGTATGCAAGATTGGATAAGTATCTTTTGAAGATTGGTTTTTCTAAAGGTAATGCTGACAACAACCTATACTACAAAGTGACTAATGATGACATCTTGGTTATAGAAGTTTTTATTGATGATATAATCTTTGGAGGAGAAGATGGATTATGTAAAGACTTTTCTATTGAAATACAACAAGAATTTGAAATGTCTATGATTGGAGAAATAAAATTCTTTTTAGGATTGCAGATTTCACAGACTGATAAAGGTATATTCTTGAGTCAATCCAAGTACTTGAAGGAGTTACTAAAGAAATTTGGGATGGAGAACTCTAAACCGGTAAGCACAACTATGACTAAAAATGACAAATTATCACTAAGGGATGAATCTACACCTGTTAATCCGACTAGGTACAAATCTATGATAGGAGGCCTACTGTATTTGACACAAACAAGACCTGATATTATGAATGCAGTATGTATTGTTTCAAGATTTTAGAGTAATCCTAGAGAAAATCATGAATCAGCTGTAAAAAGGATTTTCCGATACTTACAAGGCACTACAAATCTCAGTTTATGGTATCCTAGAGATGAAAACTTTGAATTATGTGCATACACAGATGCAAATTGGGCAAGAGACGTGGATGATAAAAAAAGCACCACCATTGGAGCATTTTTTCTTAGCAGCAAATTAATTTCTTGGTTGAGTAAGAAACAAAGTTGTACATCTTTATCAAAAGCAGAATCAGAATATGTTGCAGCAGCAACTAACTATACACAGGTATTATGGCTTAAGCAAATGTTGAAGGGCATAAAGGTAAAATGCAAGGAACCCATAACTATCTATTGTGATAACACTGCAGCAATTGATATATCTAAGAATCTGGTATTACATTCTAAAACCAAACATGTTTCTATCAAACTAAATTTTCTGAAAGAGAATGTTGAAGCAAAAGAAGTAAAACTGGTTTATTGAATACTAAAGAGCAGATTGCATATATTTTCACTAAACCTCTACCTAAGGAGACCTTTGAATATCTCAGAGATCATCTTCGGGTCATACCCCCACTGGTAGAGACTTAGACAATTGATGTTTATGATCAACCGACATAATCAACAGAGAAATATTTTACTCCGTCTTTGATGAGGAAGCTACTTCTCAGGGGGAGTAGTCGGTATACTGAATTGGTTGGTATTTGAATCTGGTTTTATATTGGCTTTGGCATTTGATGTCAAATTGGGAGAGATATCTATGGAAAAACACATTATCTTTTGGGAGAGATTATTCATTGGGGAAGAAATTATTACTTCGAGATGATTGATTACTCTTTGTATCTAAACTTTGATTTCCGGTCATGATCTCTTTTTGGGAGATTATTGGTTTTTTGTATTTGGCATTTCTGTTTGGCACTTTGATGGTTTTTCCATATTGTGTTTCCATCAATGCCAAAGAGGGAGATTGTTGGTATTTTGGTATGGCTTTGTCATTGATGTCAACACCTACTATCACTTATCAACTCTGGCACTTTGAAGAATCGGAAATGTTCACCGACAAGCAAGTGACTTATGCACAGTCACCGGTATCTGGTACACCGGCAGGATATGATGTTCATTAGCACTTGGAATGGCATGAAATACACATGGTTATGTCGAAGACATCATTTGAACACTTTGTCTTGGAGATTTGTTCATTAGCATATTCTTATTTGCATATTTGTTGTTACCGACAAATAGGTCCAGGTTATACACCGACAGGCTTATCTATTCCAGATCAGCACGACACGCTATGGAGATGTTTTATTATTGTTGTAAATGCATCAAGCCGACATGTTGAAACAGTTATTGCATCCGATATTGTTTTATTTGTAAATTGATTTTATTATAATATCCTTTAGAGCCGACCTACTAAAATTGGTCTTAAGTTATGATATAAATGTAAGATCTTATTTGTAAGATCAAGGGTGAAATACCAAGGAATAAATAATTCGATATATGCGAGAATAAGCGGAGCTTTACATGCAGACATCATTTGAAGGTGAAGCAAGGTTTTTGTGAAGTTAATCAGAACTACATCGGTACTGAATCTAGCATAGTAAAATGCTATTTTGAGTAGTACATCCTTATTGGATTTAACCATCCAATTATAGTCAGTGTGACTCCTATTTGTGTTTGAGCAGTGAACTCTAGGCGCTTGGCCTTTCTGCATGTGCATACCCCATTTGTATATACATACTATCTACAGTAGTATCATCTAATTGTGGGTAAGGTTTCCCACCATGGTTTTTCCCCTTACAGGGTTTCCACGTACAAATATTGGTATTATGTGTTGTGGATGTTATTGTCTTTCTATTTCGTGCATTAATCTTTACTGGTACTGTAATTATAAAATTGTCTGCTGGCGTAAAAGTTTGGTTTACCGGTATTAAGCATTAAAGTTGGTTAAAGTTGTTTTGGTTTGAATTTATTTGACAATTGATTCACCCCCCCTCTTAGTTGTCTCCGGGACCTAACAAATACTTGTGATAACCTTAGGTGTGATTTATTGTTTTGGGTATTTTGTTCAAGAAACTTATCTATTTGACCAGTTACTAAATCTGTAAAAATTAAAATAAATTCTTCTCAATAATTTGGGTATCTAGAACTATTTTCAAAATTTTGAGTTGATGGCGGGAAGTGCCCTCTATTATGAATGCGCAAAAATAAATGCGCGACCTAATTGTGTAAATGCATTATCCAATGCAGCACATGTGCTGCATTGTTGTGCAAATGTGCGACTCTGTGTCAGAAAAGCCCGACTCTGCATTTCAAATGCATTGTTTTGTGATAAATGCGCTGTCAAATTTTGTGTATGTGTGATCTAAAGTTGTAAATGTGCTACTCTGATAGGTAAATGCACTATCAAATTTTAAAAAGTGTGACTCTGCGCTGAGAATGTGTGATTCAATTTCTTTTCCAACAAGTTTTGAGATTTTCATCAAGATGATTATTTTTCTTCTTTTGATTTTGAAAACGTGATGCAAGCATAACAGACACAATGTTTTGAAAGCAAAATGCGCATGCAAGTACAATTTCCTATGGTAGGCCAGGACAATAATTGTTGAATCTCACATGGGTTTCCCTGAGGCTACGCTATTAGGCTACGATATTCAAAGTGGATACTTAGATGCATGACCCCACTAGCTCCACCCTCAACACTCACTTCTCTGGGGTAGCCAAGCACCAGTTCCCATGAAAACTCCTCATGATGAACATTGTATCTCTACTAAGAACACCTAGTTAGTGGTTTTTCAAAAATCTTGTCTTGGATGGTCGAACCTACAAAAAGAGTTAGCTGACAAACTGTAGAATTCCAGTTTTTGTAGATTAACAGGGTAAATGCACTAAAAAAGTATATGCGTGAACAAAATCTATAAAAGCGTTAACCTGCATCACTAAAGCGTTAACCTGCATCACAAAAGCATTAACTTGTATCTCAAAAGTGTGATTTCATCAATAAAAGCGCTATCCAATGCAGTAAACGTGTTATCAAAAGTAGTAAATGTGCTACCAAATAACACACAGGCGTGGAACTGTCTTACAAATGTGTGATTTATGTGAAATAAAATCTAAGCTACGGATAAAAAGATGGGATATTGGAAGGATGCGAGGCTTGAGCCCCATAGTGGGCGCCAAAAATATGTCGACTTAAGTTGAACTCCTCAAAATAAACTTGCAACTTGTTAGCTCATGCATGAAATACAAAAAGCAACATGACCTCAAGCTTCAACCAATGAAACAAAGTAAAATAACAAAATATCAAAGATTATACCTTTTTACCCTTGTGTCTCATTGTGTCCTATCCCCATAGATCTTGGTTGCAAATTGATGTTGCTCTTAGACAAGCACTGTTTAGCTTCCAAGATGGCACATGAAGAATGGACAGATAATTGGTTGTTAATTGATGATTGCTAAATGATATTAAGCTAATATGCAAAGATAATGATATGCTATGATAAACCTCCTAAAATGTTAAATTGCTTCAAACTCAAAACTCACTGATGCAAAATGAAGACTCCTAGATTCACTATGAGATTAGCTATTAGTTTCAAAAATGGCTTAGGAGACCTCTATTTATAGATTTTTGAGAGGATAAGCTTAGGTGGTAGAGATCAACGGTCCTGATTAAATGTTGCAATCTGTATGGCTATGAAATACGAGGTTGAGATGTGAGAGATAAAGGTGGAAGATGTTCCTCCTACACCTACAAAATGGAGGAAAAGGTGGAAGGAGAAGCCAAGTGTCAAAAGACTCACCTTGACTAAGGATGAAAACTTAAGAGAATATAGGATAGTTGGAGAAGATTTAGAGATATGAGGACAAGTGGACTCAACTCCCCCCAAAGATGTAGGAAGGTTGGAGAAAATATAGGGAAGTTGAGAAATGTGTGTATGTACACATTCTTTGATTTATGGTTTGGAAGTTGAAGATAAATGATGTATTAATATTTAAAAATATTAATATATTTAGCCACATGATTGATGAGTTGGCAAAAGAGGAAGTGATGTGGAGATGAGATGAGTTAGAAAAGGAGATTAAATAATTAAGAAATTATTTAATTGATGAGGTCCTATAGGATAGTGGATGGGAGATAACTAAATATTAGATACTTAATTAATTGGTTTAGAAGAAAGTGATTAATGAATTAATTAATAAAATGTTTTAATATAACTAATTAATAGAAGAATATCAATGAAAGCGAATTAAATAAATTAATCTTTTCAAATTAATTATTTAATAGAGGAATTAACATTACATAAATATAAAATATTTTATTAATTACTCATAGCCAATTTTAAGTCTATACATCCACAATTTTGTCACTTGCATAATTCTTACTCTGCTTTCTTTCCATCTCATATTCTTCACACTTATTTATTCATTTCACACATCTTCTATATATATATATATATTGGTAAGCTTATACACCGAGATAATATATGTCGTCCAAGCACAAATGTGTTGGCATTTTGACACTAAGTTGTCATTGATGTCAATTGACATGATGGATAATCACATAAGGGTGAGCATAAAGAATGAGTTGTCACAAACCTCTGAGGAAAAGATGTGCTATTGGTTTAGTATGCTTTACTAGTTAACAGGAGAAGAAACCTCGACCAACAAAGGGATGTACCGGTATGTGTCTTCCAGACTGTCTGTGTGTTGGTGTGCCATGTCTTGATCTTTGTGACGCCATGTGGAGCAGAGGTGGAAAATGTGTTGTGGTTGGTGAAGCCTCATCGATAGGGTCGATGAAATAGATAATCGCCATTAATGAAGGTGCCACAAATCACGGGACTGTATCTGACCGATTGTGGCTTGAGAAAGAAGGAATGACAAAGGAAGATCAGGGAGTAGCTGGCGCCTGAATCAATACAAAGGAAATCCAATTCAAGAAATCCTTGAAAAGGAAACAACTGAAGTGTCTTTATGTGTCGACGGATTTCAAGGCAGGAGATCTTGTTCGAGATTGCTATTTTTAGCATATATGCATTGGATAATGCAAATTGTGTACAAATGCATCTTTGAAGGACAGGTGATCGATCCAAGATAGGCTGGATTGGATAAAATTGAAGATCTTTTCGGAAAGAGGAAACCCTAACCGCTCCAAAATTTGAATTGCGTTCTGGTGGGAAATCACTGTATAAGAAATGAGATCTCAAGACAGAACAAGATGATGTTGTGAAGAAGGAGAAGAGAAGAGAGAGTGAGAAAGGAGAAGGATTACAAGCCATAGAAAGAGATCTAAGAAAGTGGCAGTGTGCATGAGCTAGCATACCAGTGAGAGGATTATACCGACATAACTATAGTTGTGCAGTTGTGCATAACTGGCAAGGTGTGGCAGAGTAGGCAACATCCAAGTGTGAAATAGTGTGTCGAGAGACTATGTGAGAGAGAGAGAAAGGTGACAGAGGATGAGAATCAGAGACAAAAATCTTACAACAAGTAGTGTGAGATTCAATGGAGAAGAAAAGACTATCAACCGACAGAGAGTTATTTGATCAAAGAGTTGCAGAATTCATTTGCAACAAGAAACCTCAATTGTATTCAAATAGTATTTCAATATACATCGCTAAGTTGAAGCTTGGTGTAGGGGTTGATGCTCCTTGGGTAGGTTTCCTAAAAGTGCAGGGGTTGGTGCCCTAAATCTTTTAAGTCAGTGTTTTACCTATGAGGCTGGATTGGAGCAGTAGTCTCCAACAACTTTTCTCACCGAGGTTTTTCCCATATTGGGTTTTCCTTGTAAATCTAGTGTTGTGAGTTCCTTTTGTGTGAATGATATGTTTGTCCCTTCTTCTTGTATTACCAGTGTGATTGTTTAGTGATTAAGTGAATAATTGATATTCTAAAGTTAGACCAGAAAGGGAAAAAAAAAAAGAAAAAAGAAGAAGGAAGGTTTGAAACCATTTATTAACCCCCCCTCTCAGTGGTATTCTATGTTCAACAATTAGTATCAGAGCATAGGTTCTCGGTTATCCTTAATCCTTGGGTAGTTTCTAGACTTTTGAACACAATGGCAAGAAGTGAGTCTGCTTCCTCAAAAGCCCCCATGTTTGATGGATCAAACTATGCCTTATGGAGCAGAAGAATGGAGACCTATATTTTCTCTCTTGGTTTTGATGTGTGGATGTCGGTCAAGAATGGGTATGTTGTTCCTAATTCTCCTCCCACCGGTCCGGATGCAAAAAAGGAATATGAGAATAATGCAAAGGCAAAACATGCTATCTTGAGTGGATTGTCCAATAATAAATTTGTCAAAGTGATGCATTGTGTTTCAGCAAAGGAGACATGGGACAAATTGCAGAGGTTGTTTGAAGGAGATGCAAAAGTCAAAGAAGCCAAGCTGCAAACACTAAGGGGTCAACTTGAAAGCATCAAAATGAAAGATGATGAAAGGATTGCAGACTATCTTCACAGATTTGATGAAACTATGGATACTATTAGAGGACTTGGAGAAGAGATTGCATATGAGATTATTGTCAAGAAAGATACTTAGATCTCTCACTCCCAAATATGATACTAAGGTATCAGCCATAGAAGAAGCCAAGGATCTAAAGACTTTTACAATGGATGAGTTATTTGGCTCTCTGACAACCTATGAGATGAGAACAACCGGTGACACTTCCTCAAGGAAAGACGCAGCATTCAACATCACCAAAAAGGGAAAAGAAGTTGCTACTCATAAAGAATCCAGTAAAGACTCTGATGCAGAAGTGGCAAAATTTGTTCGGAAGCTCAAAAGAGGATCCGACCGATACAAAGGAAAGCTACCACTTAAATTCTTCAACTGTGGAAAGGTAGGACACTTCGCAATAAATTATCCTCATAAAGAAACCGGTGGAGATGAGTCAAGAGAGTTCAGAAGATCTATTGGCAAAGATAGAGAAAGGAATAACTACCGACATGGAAGGAGAGGCTACTGGAACCAAAACAACCTATGTACCATTGAGGATGGCACAACGGATGATGAAAATGTATCAGAAGATGATTACCATGAGAACTACTTTCATGGCACTTGATAGACCAGCTGATGAAGATGAGGAAGAAGAGGATATTGAAGCTGAAGTGGATCTGGAGAGCGAACTTATTAGTGTGCTTGAAGAATTGAGTAAAACAAGAAGAGAACTCAAGAGGGTTAAGTTTGTTTCAACAGATGAACAAGATCTCTTGAAGCAGTCTCTGGATGAGTTCGGTCAAGCCATATCTGACTTGAAACTACAACTGGAAGAAACCAAGAGGATTTGTGAAGCTACAACCTCATTTTTGACAAATAAAGAAAAGGAGAATCAAGAGCTAGAAGTAGAAATAGCAAATCTCAGAAAGGAGCTTGAAGAGAGTAAGGAAGAAATAAAAATAAGGAGCAAGTGTGAAGGCAACACTGAGGCCTTGGACAAAATGTTGAGCAAACAAAAGCAATCCAAAGACACAGGTGGCTTAGGCTTTGAAGAAGGTCAAAGTTCAACTCACAAAGATACGTCTGTCAAAGAAATAATGTTCACCTCTTCAATTAAAGGTGAAGAAAAGAAGTCATTCATTGTAGGCAAGGATTCCAGCAAAAAGACATATGCAGATGCTATTGGAAATTGCCACTCAAATCGGTATACAACAATATACCGGAGGCCACATTTCTTGTACCAACATACAAATCCAAGAAGAAATGCAAGATTTGATCATGAAGCATTCACTAGACTCAACAACATGAAGGGAAGACCCCTAGTGAGGCAGTTCCATTCAGGACCAAGACAACCTAACCGGTATGTTTCAAATTTTCATGGTTATTGTTATCGGTGTAACAAATTTGGGCACAAAACAGTTGACTATAGATTAATTAATAAGCCATCTATGAATTATGAAAGTAGTAATCCATTTAATGCACTTTCAGGATATGAATGTTGTCTGTTATCAGTGCAATGGATATGGTCATAAGAGTTTCGATTGTAGGAAGAATAAACCAGTACCCTACAATAATTTCAAGAACTTCCCCTCAAATGAAAATGTAAAATGCTATAACTATCAAGAATTTGGACACACAACAAAGCTATACAAAAACAGGAAGGTCAAGCAGATGAAGACAAATCCAGATCAAGACATGGTAATTGAACCTGAGCTCAATACATCAGCAGACAAGAAGAAGGAAATCAAACCAGTTTGGGTTGAAAAAAAAAAAAAAAAAGGCAGAATCAAGTCTCATAGTATAGACTGCCTTGCATGCTGAAAGGAAAAATCTATGGGTGGTAGATAGTGGTTTTTCAAACCATATGACTGGTGACAAAAATAAATCATTAAACTTGAAGACTGGAATAGTGGATCAGTAAGGTTTGGAGACAATTCTTCCATCAAAATAAAGGGAAAAGGAACTTTAAGCATTGATGGAAAACTGAAGGTACATGATGTATATTATGTGGAAGGCCTAAAGCATAATCTATTGAGTGTGAGTCAGATGTGTGACAAAGGTTATAAATTCACCTTTGACTCAACCGGTTGCCAGATAAAGAAAGACAATACCAGTAAATTTGTGGCAGAAGGAAAGAGAACAAATGGAAATGTTTATAATCTGAAGGAATGCTATGAATCTCAATGTATGTTAGGACAAGTAGATGAAAGTTGGTTGTGGCACCGAAGATTAGGACACATAAATTTTGATAACTTAGTTGTTGTAAGCAAAAAGGGGTGTGTGAGGAATATTCCACCCATCATCAAGCCAATAAACATATTTTGTGATGAATGTGTAAAAGGTAAGCAAACTAAAGTGAGTTTTAGGACAAAGGAGCACAACACCTCAAGACCACTTGAAATTGTGCATACAAACTTGTGTGGTCCAACTCGAACAAGAGCACTTGCCAGTGAAAGATACTTTATTCTCTTCATTGATGACTACTTAAGAATGACATGGGTCACCTTTCAGCAAGATAAATCACAAGCATTTGAAAGATTCAAGATCTTTCGAAAGATGGTGGAAAAGGAAAGTGGGTACAAATTAAAATGCCTAAGATCAAAAAAGGGTGGAGAGTTCACATCCAATGAATTTGAAGATTATTGTGAAAAATAGGGAATTAGAAGGCAATACTCTACCTCTAGAACACCACAGCAAAATGGTGTGGTAGAAAGGAAGAACATGACAGTCAAGGAGATGGCCAGAACCATGTTAAATGAGGCCAGTCTGTGAGACACATATTGGAAAGAAGCTGTTCATACTGCTACAGATACTTTGAATCGGGTTCAATTAAGAACAAACAAAAAAATGACACCTTATGAGTTATGGTATGACTGGAAGCCATAGGTCAAATATTTCAAAGTATTTGGAAGCAAGTGCTTTGTCAAGAAATATATGGATGGTCTAGGAAGTTTTGACTCTAGGAGTGATGAAGGAATCTTCCTTGATTACTCATCTAACAACAAAGCCTACAAATGCTACAACAAAAGATCAAGAAGAGTCGTTAAGAGTGTGCATGTAAGAGTTGATGAAGATATGCACAAAGGATGTCAACCACAGGTTAACTAGTATGATGACTCCGGTGATGAACATGATGAAGTTCAGTCATATGCTAAACCAAAGGTAGCATCCAAGAAGGTCCCCAACCGATATGTACAACTGAATCACCTGGAAGAGCAGATTCTAGGAAATAAGAGTGATGGTGTGCAGACTAGAAGAAGACTTGCCCAGAATGATGAACAGTCAACCTATGCCTCATGATTGAAGTTGAACCCAAAACATTCAATGAGGCCAACAAAAGACAAGAATGGATGGATGCCATGGAAGAAGAACTGCGACAAATTGAGAAATATAAGACTTGGGAATTAGTCCCTAGACCACAAGACAAGAACATCATTGGCACAAAATGGGTATACAGAAATGAAATGAATGAAGAAGGTAAGATTGTTAGGCATAAAGCTAGACTAGTGTGCAAAGGATACTCTTAGGTAGAGGGAATTGACTTTGAAGAAACATTTGCACTGATGGTCAAATCAGAAGCAATTAGAATGTTTCTAGCCTTCTCTGCCTACAAAGGTTATAAAGTATACCAAATGGATGTAAAATCTACCTTTCTAAATGGAAATTTGGAAGAAGTGTACATGGAGAAATCGGAAGGGTTTATGTTGCATGATGATGAGACATTTGTGTGCAGGTTGAAGAAGGCCTTGTATGGTCTAAAGCAAGCTCCTAGAGCATGGTATTCAATATTAGATCAGTACCTAAAGGAGCATGGATTCAAAAAGGGGAGTGCAAATAGTAATTTGTACATAAAGAAAGATGGGAACCACATGATCATTGTGGTTGTGTATGTTGATGACATTATCTTTGGAGGCAACAAGGACACTCTCTGTAAAGAATTTGCTGATCAAATGCAGTCAGAATTTGAGATGTCAATGCATGGTGAATTGACATACTTCCTTGGTCTGTGGATATTACAACAAGATAAAGGAATCTTTATCTCACAAGTCAAGTATGCAAAGGGGATGTTGAAGAAATTCCAACTAGAAGATTGCAAACTGGTAAGTACCCCTATGGTGACTGACAACAAATTGAGCAAGAATGATGAATCACCGGTGGTGGATTAGACTCTGTACAGATCCATGATAGGCAGTCTATTGTATCTAACTGCTTCAAGACCAAATACAGTTCAGGTAGTGTGCATGGTGGCCAGATTCCAAGCTGCACCAAAATAGTCACATATGAATGTTGTTAGCAGAATTTTTAGATATCTACAAGGAACACTTAGCTATGGCTTGTGGTATCCTAAATAAGGAAATTTTATCTTGGAATCATACACTGATGTTGATTGGGAGGATGCATTGATGATAGAAAGAGCACAAGTGGTGGTGCATTCTTTCTAGGTGACCGGTTGGTCTCTTGGCATAGCAAGAAGTAGGACTCAATCTCTCTATCTACTGTTGAAGCTGAGTACATTGCTGCTGCTACATGTTGCTCTCAGGTGCTTTGGATGAAGCAGACTCTTAAAGACATACAGATGGACATCACTGATCTTATTCTCATACAGTGTGACAATTCAAGTGCAATCAACATAGCAAAGAATCCAGTCATGCATTCCAAAATGAAGCACATTGCTATCAAGTATCACTTTCTCAAAGAGAAGGTTGAAGGATAGGAGGTAAGGATGGATTATATTCCTACTGGTGAACAAGTAGCAAACATTTTCACCAAACCATTACCGGTAAGCACTTTTGAGTACCTCCAACACAAGTTGGGAGTTGTGTCATCTGTCTAGGCAAGCCTTATGTGGCTCAGGGGGAACTGAAAATTGTCAAAGGAGAGATTGGTATGGATCAAAGGGGGAGTGCATAGTATCCTTTGTCACTGTGTCAAAGGGGGAGAAAAGTATCGGTTATGAAGTGAATTGTGAGAAGTTGACATCAATGCCAAAGGGGGAGATTGTTGGCATTTTGGCACCAAGTTGTTGTTGATGTCAATCAGCATGATGGATAATCACATAAGAGTGAGCATAAAGAATGAGTTGTCACAAACCTCTGAGGTAAAGATGTGCTACCAGTTTAGTATGCTTTACTAGTTAATAGGAGAAGAAACCTCGATCAACAAAGGGATGTACCGGTATGTGTCTTTCAGACCGTCTATGTGTTGGTGGGCCATGTGTTGATCTTTGTGATGTCATGTGGAGCAGAGGTGGAAAACGTGATGTGGTTGGTGAAGCCTCATCGACAGGGTCGATGTAACATATAATTGCCATTAATGAAGGTGCCACAAATCACAAGATTGTATCTAACCGATTGCAGCTCAAGAAAGAAGGAATGACAGGGGAAGATCAGGGAGTAGCTGGCACTTGAATCAATACAAAGAAAATTCGATTCAGGAAATCCTCGAAAAGGAAACAACTGAAGTGTCTTTATGTGTCGACGGATTTCAAGGCAGGAGATCTTGTTCAAGATTGCTATTTTCGACAGATATGCATTGGATAATGCACATCGTGTATAGATGCATCTTTGAAGGACAGGTGATGGATCCAAGATAGGCTAGATTGGATAAAATTGAAGATCTTGTCAAAAAGAGGAAACCCTAGAACCGCTCTGAAATTTGAATTCGTTCTGGCAGGAAATCACTGTATAAGAAATGAGAGCTCAAGACATAACAAGATGATGTTGTGAAGAAGGAGAAGAGAAGAGAGAGAGTGAGCAAGGAGAAGGATTATAAGCCATAGAAAGAGCTCTAAGAAAGTGGCAGTGTGCATGAGCTAGCATACTGGTGAGAGGATTTTACCGACAGAACTATAGTTATGCAGTTGTGCCTAACTGGCAAGGTGTGGCAGAGCAGGTAGCATCCAAGTGTGAAACAATGTGTTGAGAGATTGTGTGAGAAAGGGAGAGAAAGGTGACAGAGGCTGAGAATCAGAGACAAAAATCTCACAACCGATAGTGTGAGATTCAGTGGAGAAGAGAAGACTGTCAACCGACAGAGAGTTATTTGATCAGAGAGTTGCATAATTCATTTGCAACAAGAAGCCTTAATTGTATTCAAATAGTATTTCGCTTGGTGCAGGGGTTGGTGCTCCTTAGGTAGGTGCCCTAAAAGTGCAGGGGTTGGTGCTCCTTGGGTTGGTGCCCTAAATCTTTGTAAGTTAGTGTTTTACCTGCGAGGCTGGATTGGAGCAGTAGTCTCCAACAACTTTTCTCACCGAGGTTTTTCCTATATTGGGTTTTCCTCGTAAATCTGGTGTTGTGAGTTCCTTTTGTGTGAATGATTTGTTTGGCCCTTCTTCTTGTATTACTGGTATGATTGTTTAATCATTAAGTGAATAACTGATATTCTAAAGTTAGACCAGAAAGAAAAAAAGAAGAAGGAAGGTTTGAAACCACTGATTCACCCCCCTCTCAGTGGTATTCTGTGTTCAACAAAATGCTTTAAATAATAATATGCTACTCGGATCAACATGTTATCCAAAAAATGCCTTGACCAAAAATAGGATAAAAAAGTTGACCTATACCGATCTCTTACATGCTTCCTTCATAGGTCCTTCATTTACCGAAATGTACACCTTAACAACCGGAACAAAACATGGGTCATAGACTTTGGACCCATAAGCACAAATTCCAAACACATCAACTCCCAAACTTCAAGATATAGATGCCACAGATTTTGGAACATAAAACCATGCAATATAATCATCTGGATAGCAATACAATAGATACAACTGATAGTAGCTGATACCCGATCTAGATAAGCACAACACATGATTCCAGGGATGAGGATCTTTTGAAAATGACTCCTGTAGATCATGTATGCCTTACTGCTTCATATCACATTCATACCTATCTTCCATTGATGCTCAACCTGCAATACCAAAACTGCTTATGCCACATCCAATCCTAACCGGATCACCAAGTTTGACATCAATGACAACATTCACACAAATCCAACACAATCATCTAAAAAAACATAATAATAAAATTTATTTTATTTAATGAAGGCACATTTATTTTACTATAAGAAATTTCCATATTCTTTTTTAATATAAAAGCAATGCTTAATGTGTTCCATCTTTTATTAATATAGTTTATCCAAAGACATTAAATTTTCACAATCTATGAGATATTGATCAACTGTTCCGAAATCGATTGTGTTTAAGTTTTTTGCATCAATGTTTCGAATCACACTCCATGATCCATCTCCTATATTATCGATTATAATACACAACACTATAATATAATACACATATTATATAATTTACAGATAAATTTATTTTAACTAATATAATGTTTCTAGACATATAAGTGATAGTACTTTATGTATATTGTATATATAAATAATAATTGCTTGAGTAATATTAGTTAGAAATATATTGCATATATAAAATATAATCTTGTTAAGTATGATAGAAATTATTTCACATTTCTATATTCATATATTTTTGAAATCTCTCAAAATTAGTTTAGGATATAAGTCTTTTTGTTTAATAGAGTATACTATCATATGTAAAGATGTATAATTCTATAACTTCTCTTTGTACACTTCACTACAGTATTTAAATAAATATTTAATGATATATGATATTTCATGTAAGGTATATTAATTCATTGAAGTTTTTATATTTATTAATTAATTTATAAAAAAGTAATAAAATAATATTTAAATAGTTGTTTTATTATTAAAATAATATTGTGTACATGTTATAATTGGAGATGTTGCTAGCATATTGATCTTAGATAAATTTATGTAAAATACAAGGAGAGATATAATCTTGAGGTATCTATTTTTAAATGAACTTATCATATACAAGAGGAAAAGACACCTTGGGAAGGATATCTCTCAAAATTTTTACATAGATTTGTCTAAGAAAGATATGCTAGTGGAAAAGGTATTGGTTTGTGTTTGAGATCCTTGAATTCATTACCATAGTGTCCATTTTGCTTTGCATCCTCTCTCTTTTTCGCTTGGTTTATTTTGTGGAATAGTGCTTAATCCAAGTTGAAGGAAAAAATAGTGACCAATGAGCTCTCAAAATGGTATGGTGTGTGCGTGCACATGTATGAGAGGTACAAGAGGGATTGATGAAGTGATACTTTGTGGTAATGACATGGAAGAAGAGAGAGATTTAGAGACATTTCGACAAATCAATACAATGTTGGATGTGAAAGTGGCTTGGTTAAATAGGGCAACGATTTAAGCCTAGTAATCACATATGAAAGAGGCATTAAGGTGTGATACTTGTGGGTAATGGGTGGTAAGTGGAAAAAGGATAAGTATTAAATGCTCAAAAACTAGTGGTAGTGACACTATGATGATGAGTACTAGTTGTCGAAGTAATAATGGTAGAGGATGGGCCAATATTATTAGTAGTGCTAGATGTAGTTGCACTAATAATTAACTTTAAATGTGACATTTTCTAAAAATATTAGATAGATGAACGATAGTATTATTTGTAGTTTAATTTTTACTATGTAATATTTATTATGAATATTACATAATCATGAATATCATGAATATTATTTATTATTTGTAATATTTATTATGAATATTTGTAGTCCTAGGTAATAATCATGAATATTAAAACTTTGACTTAAATTTAATATTCTATTATTAAATATTAATTTTAGCAAATATTATAGATATCTTAAATACATTTATTTAAATATTTATGTCTATATATATAATTAATAAAGTAATTGTTAAAAGAAATTAAATACCTTCAATCAATATCTAGAAAATTAAATATTTTTTAATTTGTTACAAAGACTTTATTAGACCCATTTTCCCAAATTTTAATATTTTTATAATAATTAGGATCTATTAAAAACCCCAACTCAATTTTTAATAGTGAGCCTAAGAAGATCATAATTTTTTATACCGACAAACTTTTAAAAATACTTTATCCTCCCCAAAAATAGTTGTAATGTATATATTATTTAAAAAAGAAAGAAAATGACGTTGAATATTATTTGTAGTTGACTTTGAAAAGCTTGGAAAAGAGAGTCCATTAGCGACGTCAAGTACGGAGATAATAGAAGAGCTTATGATTTATTTATTAAGAAAAATTATATATTGCTGACAAAAAAGCATTTTTTTAATTTGGTGAAGGAAGTAGTTAGGGTTTTGATAGATGGAAGTATGGGTGGTACTTACTGCTTCCAAAGCATATGACAAAATTGATAAGAAAACTGAGCAAGATGATGATGATTGAGAGAGCTGGGCATATTGTCAATGCATGAGTTGGACCATCGCTATTGACAGCCACTTTTATAAAGCTTATTTTTGTAATCCCTTCCAATTCTCACACTTATTTTTGGATTTACTGCATCAGTCTTCTTTCCCACTCTGTACTCTCCCCCTTTCTTCTTGTACCTTCAATTATATAGTCATGGAATTTGTGATATATTTGATATGACACGTGAACAAACAGACTCCATTGTTTCATCTTTCAAGTCTTTTAACCCACTTTTTAACCTTGTAAATAGAAGAACATATGGGAACAAAGGTGGGCCGGGGGGAAAGTCCATGCACCAGTCTGGCCAAAAAGCTTCAATTTTCTATTTCCACATACAAAAGTTGATGCAGGGATCTGACATTCAACGTACCGTTTGGCGTTGGGGGTTGGATCAGGATAAAGATGGCACTTTTCTGGTTAACAGTCAAATATCTACTTTGAGCATTGAACTAATCATGGTTTTGCTACTTATTGAACCTTAATGTGTAAGCAATGTTATTTGGGAGAATATTATCAGAAGTATTTGAACAAGATTAGGGTGGTCAAAGGGATAGTGAATTCATTTTCAGATCTCTTTCAATGTTGGCTTTCTTGATTAAAAAACTTGTCATATTGTGGAGCCTTGTCTCTTTGAAGATCTCATTCAAAGTGTCTACTTGCAAAATGCTTTCAAATTGAATATGAATATCCTCATAGGCTACACAATCTAGGATGAAGTGTTGTTCAGTTTCAACTACCCTTTTGTTGCAGAAAATATAGACTTAATCATCCTAATCTTCCTTGGGGGCCGTCCATCTCTCTACATCACGTTGAATTTAGAAGTATCAAACTTTACCATAAAATTTGTTCAAAATAGAATAAATTAAAAAAATTAGATACCTCACCATCAAACTTCATAATAAACATTCAATGAATTCGAAAATATACTGTCCCATATGATGAATGCTAAAATTCTTATATTCCATTCTATTTCTTTCTTTGTAAAGATAGCCCAAAGGGTTTTTTGCTTGGCCTAAAACATGCTAGAGATGGTATATTAGCTTTGTCTTTTGACCGTACGAGAAAATCATGTGAAAGGTGAGTAAGAGGGGGCGAGGAATTCATGGGAGGGCAAATGATCCCAAAGTCTTAACAAAGGAAGGATATCTAGGGATTCCTAAGGACCCCATGGACTTTTAAGCCTCACTCTAGACAATTCCAATTGTTTTTTTGTGTTGGGTTTGAATGGTAAAATTTGGGCAGTGCAGGAAAGAAAGGGCAGCTGGGGTACCTAGTGCAAATGGGAACGGAGACATGTGATGTTTGACCGTGAAATATGAAAAAGTCAGACAGGGAAAGAATCCAAGGTCAAAATTACAGCCCATGTGTCTTACTCTTGTTCTTATTTTAGATTTGAGTGTTTGAAGGATTGAAGAAATATCTCTCTTTCCGATATCTTCTCTCCTAATTCAACCCTCCCAAATAGTATTTTAACATTGATTATTGTAACCCTAATACAATCATTGGTCTCCTCCCCTGCACAATATATATAATTCATCTGTCAATCACTCTTGTGAAGTGTGAATCATACAATCTTCCTTTTCTCATGGCTATTACACTGCGTATCAGGGTTGGTCTGTGGGAAGGAGTCATAACTCTGTGTGGGTTGGTTTCGCAGTAGGTTTTCTCTGTCAATTCTGTCTGCTATAACCCATGCACTTCTTAAATTTTGTGCTCCACCTCTCCACACATGGTGTCTAATTTTACCAATCTGGATGAAGATGAATGCATGACTTTTTATCTGTTTCTATCACAAGCCAGCTGATCCCACTGCAGCCTTTTGTCCAAGCTTTCATCCAAAAAACCTCTGCCATCTTTAGATCCTTGGGTTTAAGACTCGCGCCAATTTGGTTTCACTATCATTTAGGGTAGGATTTGTGGTATAGTACATTTGAACAATAATGATGGGAAAGAGATTGGGCTGGCCGGGTTGGTTTTGGCATTGAGATAAGCCACGTTTGGAAGTGGGAGTTTTGGCTTTTCCTGTGGTGGGTTTGCAGTTAGAGAGCTTCTTTGGAAGACTTTTAGAGGTGTACGGGCCTAAAACTTGTGAATGCCCATCAGCTGCTGACGCCATTGCTTTTGGCTTTGTCCTGCCAAGTCTGTATCTTTTTTGCCCTGACAAAACGCTGCTGCAGCTGCGCTAGGGCTAGAATAGGCCGGCACGAAGTTCTCCTATTGGAGATTTAGGGAGGAGAGCAAAAATCAGGCACTTGGATTGTTTGAAGCAGGCCAGAAGAGAAAAAGGCCTCTTTTTTGGCTCAGAAGTGAAATAAAACACCCCTGGGAGAGACAGAGTGAGAATGGAGGAGAACTAGCAATTTGTTGCTTGCCTTCCTTCTCCCTCTTTCTCTCTTTTCCACTTCGCCCTCACACTAGAATAGTTTGTCAGGAATGGGCTTGTAGAGGGCGCCATGATAGCAGCAGGATTAGAAGCGGCTGACAAGCATTTTGGGATGAGTTTTGGATTGGGTAGTTTACTTGAGGGCAGGAGCGATTCAAACAAGAGATTTTTCTCTGAGATCTCCAACAACAATCTTGGAATGGCACAGCCTTGTTTCGTTGCTCCTCCTCCACCAAGGTCTAACATGAACATGAACATGTACAACTCTGCACCCAAGCTCTCCTTGACGCTGGTAGGTCCTCTTTACATCCGGAAAATTTATAATGAAAACATGGGTATTGATGTGGAAATGCGTATTAATTCCTATTTGTTTGTTTATAGATGTAAGTATGTATGTATTTATGATGGGGCATTTTTTGACAGACAAGCAGCTTGGAAGGAAAAGGAGACATGTTTGGCAACAGCGGTGGAGAGTCTCAGCTTGTGAGACAGAAAGATGATGACTATGAGAGCAGGTCTGGTAGTGACAACATGGAAGGGAATGGATCTGGTGATGACCAGGAAGATAACCATCCTAAAAAGAAGCGCTATCACAGGCATACTCCTCAGCAGATTCAGGAGATGGAAGCGTATGCCCTTATTTCACTTTTAACAATTCAGTGCTTGTTGACAAATCCTTTGAGAATTGTTGTTTCTGACTTTGGTATTTTCCATTTTGGGTTTGCCACAGGCTTTTCAAAGAGTGCCCTCATCCAGATGAGAAGCAAAGGCAAATTCTGAGTAAGCAATTGGGGCTTGCGCCCCGCCAGATTAAGTTTTGGTTTCAGAATCGGAGAACCCAGATGAAGGTATGTATGGGGGGATTAAGAAAATGACCGAATTTTTTATTGTGATGTTGCACGACTTAGGGTTTCATGTTTTGTTACTTGAATTTTGTCTAATCATGGTTTGGATTTGCAAATCTCGGGATTTTCAGGCTCAGCACGAGCGTCATGAAAATTCTCTCCTCAGGCAGGATAACGAGAAGCTTCGGCTGGAGAACATGGCAATCAAAGAAGCCATGAGAAATCCCATTTGCACTAACTGCGGAGGACCTGCTGTTATTGCAGAAATTAGTCTTCAAGAGCAGCAGCTGCGTATTGAGAATATTCGATTGAAAGATGAGGTCCGTTTGTACTGCACTGCATTTAACCAGTAATTTGATGCATATTCCATTTTTTTTTGTATCCTGAAATGCAAGCTGTGATTAAAAAAGATTTCGAGGCAGTCCTATTTAGTTGCAGCCTTTCTGATTCTATTTTACTTCCTACTGGATTTTTATTCTCTTTGCAAAAACTTTTCAGTGCAATGATTTTCCCATGGAATTGCTTATTATCCTATAAACTACATTAGATTTAGAGACCCAGAAGGTTATTGTTCTCAAATGCTTTGAAGCACAACTGAGCAGTCAAGTTGAAGATTCGTTAGCTTTGTGTTTTTTAATGGGTACTCTAACAAGTGAGCCATTCTTATGTTTTTCTTTCTGCATGGATTTTTTTTTGTTTCAGCTCGAAAGAATGGCAGCAATGGCAGGAAAATTTTACGGAAGGCCCATACAATTGACATCTCTTCCTCCAATGCACGGTGCATCTTTGGAGCTAGGAATGGGTGCAGGTGCCAACAGTTTTGATGCCTTGCATTCTTCAATGAATCCTCCATCTGAATTACTGTTGTTACAAGGACCTTCTGTTGATGTTCAAAGCCGAACTGGGGGTATGATGGGGATAGATAGATCCCTGGTTGCAGAACTGGCTATTGTAGCCATGGACGAGCTCATGAAAATACTTCAGCTTCAAGAGCCTCTCTGGATCAGAAGTCTTGAAGATGGCAGGGAAAATCTCAACTGTGAAGAATATCTGCGTCAATTTCCAAGGGGCATAGGCCCAAAACCCATGACACATAAAACTGAGGCAACTAGACAATCTGGCCCCGTGCTGATGAACAGCCTGGATCTGGTGGAGACACTTATGGATGCTGTACGTAAACATACTTAACAATGTTTTATACACTGCGTCTTTTTGCATGTATCACTTGAGATACTTACATATTTTTTTACTAATATTCAATTATTGCAATTGCGATGCAACTCAGAACCGATGGAAAGAAATGTTTCCATGCATTCTCTCTAAAGCAGCCACACTGGAAGTCATATCTAGCGGTACAGGCCTAAGGCATGGGGCATTGCAACTGGTATACTTTTTGGGACCTCATTTTGAAATTTGAAAACTCTTTCTGCAGATTCAAGATTAATGGGTGCATTTCCATTGTTATTGATTTGATTCCATTTCATTGGATGGTTTTATAGATGTACATGGAGATGCAAGTTCCATCACCACTGGTTCCAACCAGAGAAGTTAACTTCCTACGATTCAGCCAGCAACACAGTGAAGGAGTATGGGCTGTGGTGGACGTTTCTGTGGATAGTCTCAGAGAAAACTCACCTGCATCCTTTCTGAAATATAGGAGACGTCCATCTGGGTGCCTCATTCAGGACTTGCCCAACGGTTATTCGCAGGTTTGTTTCCTTTTTTTCTAAGTTTTTCTCATAAGTCATTTTCATTTTAATGGCTTCCCATTTGCAGATTCCACACAAGTTACAAAGACTGAATGTTTTATGTATGATAAACTATATATCAGGTTACATGGGTGGAACATGCGGATTATGATGATATAGATGTACATGGATTGTACCGCAGTGTGGTAAATTGTGGGTTGGCATTTGGAGCTGGGCGTTGGTTAGCAACACTTCAGCGCCAGTGTGAAAGCCTTGCTGTACTCATGTCAAATAATGTCTCATCCAGAGATCACACTGGTACTGCTACTAGACTAGGCTTTTTACTTCTACTTGAAGTTCTGCAGTTCAATTCTATAATGATATCTTTTTGGGATTTTGCCTGATAATTACTTTCGTGTGGCGCAGTTTTAGCAAATCCCAATGGCCGCCGTAGCATGCTGAAACTGGCTCAGAGGATGACCAACAATTATTGTGGTGGAGTGAGCGCATCAAGTGGGCAGACATGGACCAAATTATCTAATGGCGATGATGATGTGAGAGTGACCACAAGGAAGAACACTGATGATCCTGGGGAACCTTCTGGTGTTGTATTGAGTGCTGCCACTTCAGTCTGGCTTCCTGTATCTCCCCAACGCTTGTTTGAGTTTCTCCGAGATGCCACTCTCAGAAACAAGGTGGTTTTCAATGCCCTCATAAATTACTTCACCATGTTTTGCTTTGTTGTGGTGAGCATAAACAATTTGCTTTTCTTTTATGGTAACCTGGGAATTTTGTAACATCACTAACATTGAATGATGTAAAACAGTGGGATATTCTATCTAATGGCGGTCAGATGCAAGAAATGGCAAACATTGCCAAGGGGAATGATCCTGGTAACAGTGTTAGTCTGCTAGGGGCAAGTGTAAGTATTAGTCTGTCATATGGAAAACTAGCATGAGAAATGAGATGTGGGTTTTTAGTTTTTTAACATTTATGTATTTTTTAAGATTGAAACTGATATGAATTAGTTTATGTTGATATTGCAGGGTTTGAATTCTACTCAGACCATGTTAATATTGCAAGAATGCTGCACAGATGCTTATGGGTCTCTTGTAGTGTATGCACCTATTGATGTGGGTGCCATGCATTTGGTTATGAGTGGAGGTGACTCAAGTTATATTTCTCTTTTACCATCTGGATTTGCAATCATTCCAGAGGGATCCCAATGCAGGGGGAACTCTTTGGGAGTACACGAATCTGGAAGGAGCTTAAGCAGTTTGCAAGTAGGAGGCTCTCTCCTCACAGTTGCCTTTCAAATACTGGTTAGCAGTCTTCCCAATTCCAAACTAACCATGGAGTCTGTGGAGACTGTAAACAATCTGATAAGCAGCACAGTGAAGAAAATCAAGGGAGCATTGGGAGTAGAAAATGAATATGATTGAGGGCCTACTCCACCTCTTACAGTGATTTTGGTTTTCTCTTTTCTCCATTGGAAGCTAATGTAATATTTATGGGCTTCCAAGTAGAAGTTTTGAAGTTTAAAACTGTAGCTCTAGTGTTATGCTAACAGCAAATGACTATAGTAACTTGAGCTAAAGATATGGGTATGGAATGAGTCAAGAACGCACCACATGTATCCTTGCCGGGTGGTAAAGCACAGGGAGATAAAACGCATCGTCAGCAAAAGAAGATTTTTTGCTGTTACCACTACGCAAGGGTAGTGGTTCGGGTATTGACTCATTTCCTAGTATCACTACTAGTATCGCTATGTCTATTAGCAGCACAATGAACCTACACTTGCCTTAAGTTAATTGTTTTTGGATGTTTCTTCATTCCAGTGTTTGCAGATATCTTTTATGTTTCTTCATGCTTGTTGCTTATGGATGTTTAAGATAAATACTTGACAAGCTCAACAGTAAATACTTGTTTCATTCAACTGGTAGAAAAATGTATATCTTCAAAACCTGCCATTACTGTTTATTTCAATGAAGGCTGTCAGTTTCATGATAAGAGTAATTGTTACCTACTAATTTTTTTTTGTTGCTGTAACTAATTTTTTTGAATTTGGGAGTCTATTGTTATAATTTTTCACAATGTATAATCTATTAAATTCATTGTTGGATCATGGAATTTGATCTGAAACGTTGAAAAATTAAACTCACAAATAAACTCACACGCTTCTTGCTGGATCATGAAATTGTTTGATCAGAAATGTTGAAAAAATAAACTCACACAAATAAGCTCACAGGCTTCTTCTTGGATCATGAAGCTGTTTGATCGAAAAAATAAACTCACACATTGATACAGAAGCTATGCACTATAACATGTATTACCTAATTAAACTTAGCAAATATGGCTAAGAAGTTCACACGACAAATGAAACTGTTGAGTACGATGTATAGTCATTTTCAACTATTTGAAAGTGAAGTTTTTAATTACTGCAGGTCCTGTATACTTGCCTGCCTGGCAATGTAACTTGCTAAATAGAAAAAACTTGTGATATGTAATAAAGTATTTTCATATCACAGAATGAGGCATGCGCAAGAAAGTAACTGATGGCAACTAATTGCTCTTAAACACTCTTTTAACTGTTCATTTATTTTCCACGTTTTCTCTCGTCTTCTTAATTAATCTCATAAATCCTGACGGCTAGTTTTTCATGTCTCAGTGGTCCCATATAATTTTAAATGGATTGTGTTAAACAAGAAAGGAAAAAAAAATACAATCGAGGAAGTTTAATTTTCGCGAAGCTTTTGGTGAAAAGTAAAACTTCTGAGACCTAGCTCCATTAATGACTTGCTTTGAAACTTGCGAAACAAAGTATTTAATATCCGTCATCATGGAGCTCTATCAATGAAATGCTTTGAAATTTCTGAAACAAAAGATTTAACATAAACTATCATTATGATTCTTTTGGATTTTCTTTATTTCGATGATAGATCATAAAGTGTGATCCAAAATATTGATACAAAAATCTTAAACACAATTTAATCGAAAAATAACTTTCTATCTATTTTCTAAATTATAGAAATCTCTTTATCATTAATATAATTTATGTTACAGTTGGGAAGATGGATCCATTTGGAGAGTTTACGTACTTCCAATTATTCAAATCAAACATCATAAGTTGTGCACAAATTTGTGGTGTAAATTGTAGTGAAGTCACGGCATGAATATTGATTTTAAATTCAATGTTATCAGTTGGAAACTTGAAATCTTTGGCTGGCACGAGCAGAAGGGGCAAAGAGTATTCTTCAAGTTTCTTGAATGCTCCCTGTGGAGTAAAAACTTTAACGGATGGGATTTTTTTATTGTCTTAACTGCAAGTCTGTAAGAATCAGATTTAATTGGCGTTGAGAGGAGAAAAGTAAACAGTAAGTAACGTGACATTCCTGTACACGTGGGATTCAGAGTAGGTTTTTTCACTGACTTGACGAGCGGCTACAGATTGTGACTGCAAATACTTAATGTTAACCAGTGACTACTTAATTGACTTTCTAAATTAACCAGGACTTTGGCGAGATATGATTTGACTGGATTTTTTCTGAGCAAATTAATCGTCGCCATTAAATGCGAAGTTGGGAAGCTTTTAACGTATTCTGGAATGAGTAAATTGTATATATTGATGCCCCGATTAGTGGCAAATATCTCCCCATCACCTTACTAGTGGGCTTTTTTGCGGAATATTTTTTGCCTGAAATATTTGTGTTAATAGTTTTAACATTTTTTTTTGTTTTAAAAATATCTTTGACACCAGGTGGGCCCCATGCAACAACGGATTAGATTTTTGTGTATATATAATAGTTAAATTTAATTCTAATATTAAATTTGTTGATAAAGCATTTGCAGGATTGAATGAATTTATCTTACAATTTTTATGTATAGCATCAAATTTTAAATGTATTGATGAAGTGTTTGTATGAATGAATAAATTTATGTAACAATTTTTGAAACTATAATTTAAATAAAATAAATAAATAGTAAAGGTATGGATGAGATTGAAATGGTGAAATTTATTTTTTAAAATTATTTTAGTTAGATTATTTTTTAATTTATTTGTCTTTATTAGAAGCTTAATATATTTATATATGGATAGATGGATTCATTTTATTTAGAGATGGATTCATTTTATTTAAGATGGATTCTTTCTTTTATGTTATTTTGATTCTATTTTTTGATATGTTTAAAAATCTAATTGGAACTTAAAAATTAACAAACAATAAACACTAAAAACGTTAAAAAATATGCATGTTCAACAAAAATTAAGTAAGCTTTTCATTTTGTGATATAAATTATATACATTCTCTCTATAAAAAGAAACGTCTTTTCTAACCCAAGCCCATTAGCTTATGCAACTTTTGTCTAATCTATTGTTGCACATCTTGTATATGCCTTACAAATTCCGTTGCATCTTGGCTAACCCATCTTCCATAATAAAGATGAATTACATCAACTACTCCCTTTGGATTGTTTAAAAAAAAATCTAGAATAGAGTTACTAATATACCTATTGATGTTTGAGTTGAAATAAAACATACTATGTGCCAAAACTAAATTCTACTAGATCTTGGATTCTCACCAACTAAGCTTCAAAGCAATTTGGATAAACTTCTATTTACCACCTTAGTTTGCCTGTTCATTTGAGGGTGATAGGTTGAACTATATTGTAATTTAGTATCAATTTTTATCTAGTCTAGACTAATAAATAACTTTCACCCATTTAAAAATAAAACCGTTCTTCTAAAATTATAAAATCTCCCGATAAACCAATATAGTAGTTACATTTACAAAGAAAAACAGACACATTAAAAATCACGTTTCTACATATATAAGAAATTGGGAAATGTCTCTCCTTAAATTTGTTAGATATGTATCATATTTACTCATCTGCTTATACACATTCCCACAAATTTATCCCTCATAAAAAATTCACATTATATTTTAAATGTAGACTTATTCCTTTTTTTCAACTATGAAAATAAAAATGAGTGAAGCCAACGACTTGGAGCTTAGGCCCTTTTTATTGAAGCCCTCAACACTCTTGATAAGGCGAGCTCTCCCTTGTAAACCATACAATGACAACAATAGCCCAAAATCTATCGTTATTAGTAAACTTGGCAAGATGTGAATCTTGGACCTACATAGGAAGAACCCAAAGACTTAGCTCATGCTTATTCCTATATATTTGTTACCAACCATAATTTGAACTTGTTGATCTCACAACTGTGGATTTGCCCCTCAAAATTTTAAAATTCAAATTCAAAATTTGGTTGACTCACTCACTCTCCTAAGGTTAATTCAACACACATTTGCATAATTTACTGTTATGTTTTTGTAGGTAAAGACATTTAATTGCATTAATTTATCATTACAATCTAGCTCTAAACATCCCATCCTATTTGATAATTCTAAGAATTATCATTCACATTTAAGGGGGAATATTTTAGTTTGGTGGTTTTAAAATGAATCTAGATCTAAACATTCATTCTAGGAGCATTTAAATGTGTGAGATCTACTATGTTCAATCTTGTACACACACCATTTAGGTTTATGTACCTTAGTGACATCTGATAGCTAGGATCTAAAGGTAACTTTAAATATCACCAACCTTCATTTCAACAAAATGGTAGACTAAGCAAATGTTAGCCGAATCACATAGTAGAGATACATATATTGCCATATCATTTTCGTGGGTGCAAGACATTTCCATGAGTGTAGATTTGACATAGTTTGTAAAATTGACCTCTCATAGTATAAATAGAACTTTATAATATGAATTGAAACCCTACTTTTCTATAACAATACCCTACTTTTCTAGAACGATAATAGACCAAATTATAGAATCTTCATTGAGAACATTCATTCTTTGATCATGGGGCTAAGCACCTCTCTCCTCAATGTAGTCTTGTCGCCTTTATTTACTCTTGTCATTTTTGCATCTCATGAAGATCTTTCTTCCACATATCATGTGGTGATCTTACATCTATAGAGTGATGCCTTTTAGACCACATACCCCTTCTCATTCATGATGATGTGATGAATGATGAGTAATCTTTTTACATCTCATGTGTGGTTGGCTCATGATCCCTATGACAATGTTATACCCTACGATTATACATTGTTAGCTATTCACGTGGTTGATTATAATTTGGCTACACTTTTTCATTCCTTCTAGATGCTATGAGCCTTAGTGACAATTTTTTTTATATAATAATTATGATGGTTCTATAAATGACTCTTTACATGCAACACCATTTTTATTTGTTAATTATGAACATTCAAATGATGGTATCTTATTGATTAGAAAATTTAGATTAAACATAAGGGATAGTGCTTTGCAATGGTTTTAATCATTTTATTTTCTTTATATTGTCTTTCCACTTGAAATTTTATTTCCTAATTTTCTAGCTACCATTCATATACATATAACATGACTTAGAGAAATTTCCTCACAATTTATCTTTTGATCCCAAATAATCTTCTACCAATGTTGCTTATATCTATCCTATAACTATCTTTTATGCAAACCTCATTCGAATGATTATAATCTTTGGGACATTCCCATCAAATATTAGGAAGAGGACATTGAAATTTTAATATACCACCACTCATCCTACCAACTTGTGTACTTAACATACCTCTCACACCTCAATCAACATCTCAAACAAAGAAGTATGACATTGTTCAATTGTGCAAAGATCTCAAGTTAAAATATACCTATGAGGCTTAGTATAAACGTTGCCTCATTATAGAAACATAATACAAAAACCCCCAGAGAATATCTAAGTTGGTTTTGACATCACTCCACAATTAGTCAAATATTTGATCAAATCTATTAGGCATAAGGAACATTGAACTATATCATTTGATAATAGTGAAATTTTAGCTGAGAGGTTTATTAAAGAAATAATCCATTTTCACATCATGGTGAAGTGTGGCAATCTATTTAGCAAATTATCTTTAGTTGTTAATGTATCTACCCTTAGCATACATGCTAAAGATTGTTTGAAATAATTAAATTTTAAAGACATGCCAAAAATACAACTATTAGATCTTACTATTAGAGGGTCTAATAATATGCCTAAATCTTCTTGAGTATGCCCTACAAGATTATAATCAAGTAACTTAGGGGTCATTTGAAAATTATAATAGGAGAATTAAGCCATATTGATAGATGATGTATTGTCATTGATTTTTTTGGGTGAGAGGTCATATATATGTCTATAGTGTCTTCATGTGAATTAGTGGTAGAAATTATGCGACAAAAGAATTGACCAAATTTGTAAAGGAAGTGTAGAGCAAGCCAGATAAGCCAAACCATTGTAATTTTCTACCTCTTAGGTATAGTCTAAATATCATCATTTACATCACATGTAATAATGCATTAGTAAACCCATTACAATAACCATGCAAGAGATCTTCACTAAGACGTTCAACATCATCATGCAACATATGATAAGAAAATGAAGTGCTAATGAAATCTACATGAGAAGCTAACAAATTATCATCAAGGTATGAGCTACTAGCATGCACATAAAGGTTATGTGAAAGATAAGTATCCATATATTCAACATGAGATGTATAAGATAGATCAACACATGTATCACAACATCATATGTGAGAGGATATATGTTATCTAAAAAGAACGGCTTTACGAATGTATGATCACCAGGACATATAGAAGCAATACCAACATGAGATGCAATAATGTCATCAATAGGGGAAGGAGGTAAAAGGATATTGTCTACGTGGTTGGAAGCATTATAATGTGTGTTAGCATTTTTGGATCATCAAAATAAATATTTTTAGCATTTATCACATTGCATCAATTCTATTGAGCATATGATCAAGAATTTAAGGATGTTGTAAACCAATAAGTTGTATTTTTTATGTATATTTATTTTTATAATTTTATGAAAATTTAAAAAAAATGTGTGTGTGTGTGTGAATATTGTGGACTTCAATCGTTAATTTCAATATCTAGAGCCAAAATATAAATTACGATAATTTTTTATTAAATATTTTATTTATTATTAATTTTCTACTTGGTACTTGGAGAATTTTTTCATTGATATATTTTACTGTAGTACATTTCTCTTAGGGTCCATATTTACTTTTTCATTAAAATAAGGACATCAGTTTAGAGTTCAATATCTTATTTTTATGATTTTTTAAGCATAGTTTATTAATTTTCAAAATGTCTTTCAAATAAAAGTCATTATTTTTTTCAATAAACCTATGTTAACTATACAAAATATAGTACATATTATACATTTTAAAAATACATCATTGAAATATATATATACATATAAAGTGAAAATTTCAAATGACTTCATTTGACCCCCTAAAAGTTAAGGAAAAAAGTACACCCTTTTTTATAACATCTTGATAGGAGTGGAAGACAATCTATCAAAAATTCCATAAATAGGGGTTTGGTATAGCCCCCTAGGCTTATATCAAATGTACCCCTTAGATTGAACCACTTATACATTTATTTTAATAAAAAAACATCATTTCAAGAAAAAATAAGTTTGGCCTAATGTGGGTCACATTAGTGTGCTTTTAGCCCATGTCCATCTTACAAGATGTATTGCAAGGTAGATCTTCCCTAGGTATGTACTCATCACCATCATAATTCAACCATGAATAAATGATACAAACATATCAAGTAGACACGAATGAGAAAGGATGGAAGAAATGAGAAAGGATGGAATACAATCTTCATAGAGAACACATCCCTATATTTAATATAATATATATCATGAGAATATCAAGGATCTAGATGAATGATGTGCAATAAGAGATAAGAATCTATAAAAATTTAAAATGCATGAACGCAGATCACCTAAGGAATTAGCCCTAGAGGTGTCATAATGATTAATTATCTAGGGTAGGATTGTAGGACAAAATATAAATAACTACATATACCCAAACCCTAACAAAAAGATATTGACAAATAAAATTCACACTTCGGAAACATTTAAAAATAAGAGACATAAAAATATTGTTTAAAAGCCTAGAGGAAGAATTTTTTTTGTAGGATTAACTAGGTTCATAAAATCTAAAGAAAAATATTTTTTCCTTAAGCTCAGTTTAGGCTAATCCAATAACACAAATATGCACAAGCAAAATCAACTTATACTAATTGATGATGCTAGTTGCAACTCATAATTTGATAATTTACAAAACTATTTTAAAAAGTGTAAATAACAATAAATGAAAATACTCATAATTTGATAATTTACAAAACTATTTTAAAAAGTGTAAATAACAATAAATGAAAATACTTAGCTCTATATCTGAAAAAGGAATAATAAAATGAGTGCTCTAAAATATGAATGATTTAGGATCTAATCTACATATAATGATATTTTGACATTTTACTTAGAACCAAAATATTCTCTTCACTCTATCTAAGAATGAGTTTATGGATCAAAGATAAGTTGGTGATTGTAGGTTTGTTCTATACCTATGAACTTGTATTATAGAGTCTATAAACTTATATTCTCCACTTCACATAATATGCCTTAGTTCCTATTGGTTTGATCTTAATATATGAAGGTTAGAGGTATTTATATATACATTTCTAGGGTTATTGCTATGTCACAAGCGGACATGTTCTCCTAGGTCAATCCTTATAAATTTTTATTAAATAAATAATAATAATTTTTTGACATGTATATGCTCCTAGAGAGCTCATACATAATTAGATTCCTTTCATTGTTTTAATATAAATGTTTAAATGTGAATGATATTTGGATATAGATCTTCAATAATAGATGTGTAAAATGAATGCAACAAATGCCTTTAAATACGAGAACATAGTAACACATCATACAAGTTTGTGTTTAAGTGGCTCTATATGGGAAGGGTGAAGGTAAAAATAAGCTTGATTTTAATTACAATATTTAAATTTAGAAAGGATGAATAAATGCTTATGAGGAGGTCCCCACAACTACAAACTCATCCTAGGGGACATTACAGTTGATAAGATGTATATGAAAACATGTGCATGCATAAGCATAATAAACAAGCTAATTAGGTTAATGCAAGAGGATCCATAAATATATGGAAGAGGATGGGTGGTAAGTGTATATGAATATGTCCAATGAATAAGTAGGTGAGATATGACAAGGGACCTACCCTTGTACAAAATTATTTTATTTGTTATTAAAAGTAATACATTTTGTAACATAATAAATATTCATTAATAATATTTGAAATATATTTAATACATAATATTGAATATCTTATTTTATATAGTTTAACATATTTTGAAAAATATATATGTTTGAAAAAGAAAAATAAGGTTCCTTAAATGCCCTCAAGCTATTTTTGTTAATATCTTATTGTAATAAATATATAATTGTGACATGTTTTGAAAAATATGTGTTTGAAAATGAAAGGTAAGATTCCTTAAGTTTCCTTAGGTCAATTAGATAAATAAATAAAATTATTCTAAAGATACAACATGGGTTGTAGCTGGAGTGGAATAGAATGGATCATCTAATAATATAACGACCCATAAATAGCTATTAATGAAAAAAGCAAATATAACTCTATAATCAAATATATTAACGAGGAAAGAAAATACTTAGCTCTATAATCAAAGATATTAATGAGGGAAACAAATACTTAGCTCTATAATCAAAGATATTAATTATGAAAGAAAATGTTCATCTCTATAATAAAAGATAGTAGGAGAAAAAAAAATAGTGAGCTCTATAATAAAAAAATAAATTGTTGATAGAAAGAAAATACTGAACTCTATAATTAAAGATATTAATGGGGAAAGAAAATAGGCATCTCTATAATAAAAGATATTAAGAGGAAAGAAAATACTTAACTCTACAATAAAAAATAAATTTTGTTAATTTCAAGAAAATATTTAACTATATAATTAAAGATATTAATAGGGAAAGAAAATACTTAGCTCTATAATCAAAGATATTAAGGAGGAAAGAAAATACTTAGCTCTATAATAAAAAATAAATTATTGATTGGAGGAAAATACTTAACTCTATAATTAAAGATATTAATGGGAAAAGAAAATACCAAGCTCTATAATCAAAGATATTAATGAAGAAAGAAAATACTTAGCCTTATATTCAAAGATATTAATGAAGAAAGAAAATACTTAGTTATATAATAAAAGATGTTAATAAGTAAAAAAAATACTTAACTTTATAATCAAAGATAAATTGTTGATTGATAAAGATATTGAAGTGTCTTAGAATCTAATAATCTAATAATGTGTTAGATATCCAAAATAGAGATGAGAATTGGAATATTCTTCCGTGTTGTATATGAATCATCTTCATATAAATATAAACTTACTCTCTTTATGAGTTCAATTTGTGATGCTCTTTGAATTATGCCATTTGAATTCTTGAAAAGAAAACTATTAAATAATAATTTTTTTCATTTTTCATTTTTACTTGATATATTAGGGGAAAGGACCCAGTAGTTGAGTGAGTTCCAATTCTTGTGATAGAAGTTGTTGATTTAATACCCCCATACTTGTTGATTTAATGTCCAACTTTTGTACAACATTGAACCAATAGTTGTATGATAAGTATCAATAATTGAATGAAATATACTCTTTGTTGTGAAAAGTAACCAATCATGTGATGCCACATCAGCGACACAAGTATTGGGGCCCTTTTGCACACCTATTGGTCTCACTTTTTTTGGGGGATGTTTTGGACACCTTGGCAAAAAGCATGCTGATGTGGCATCATATTTGATGATGTGGCCCTGAATTGAAATTTCCACGTAGGATTTTGAGAAGCCCAAAGTTAGGGTGCACAATTACTGGGTCCTTTCCGGGACTTGCCAAGTAATCTGCTGTAAATCAGAGTGATTTGAAATTTCCACGTAGGATTTTGAGAAGCGCGAAGTTAGGGTGCACAACTACGGGGTCCTTTCCCAAGACTTGCCAAGTAAGCTGCTGTAAAAAATTCGGAGTGATTTGAAATTTCCATAGGATTTTGAGAAGTGCGAAGGGGACTTGCCAAGTAAGTCGGAGTGATTTGAAATTTCCATGTAGGATTTTGAGAAGTGCAAAGTTAGCATGTTTCCCGGACTTGCTAAGTAAGCTGCTGTAAAAAAATCGGAGTAATTTGAAATTTCCACGTAAGATTTTGAGAATGCAAAGTTAAGGTGCACAACTACTGGGTCCTTTTCCCCAATAGATAAATACAAAAGAAGCCGTCTATTCTTTGTACAAAACAATACTTGATCAAAAAACAAGAAATCTACAAAATCACAATAATTTTTATGTGATAATCTACCTTCTCAATATTATTTTTGAACCCATGCTATTTTGTATGGAACCCTTGCCAATACAAAATGCCATACAAAATGATAAATTATTTTTATAAAAAATGAAAGACCAAATTTAATTATGAATACACTTACCATACGGAGCATCATTGAAAATGTAATAATAATTAAAACGGCGAGTGAGATTTAGGCGGTACGATGTTTACATAATCTGTATTAAAAAGCTGCGTGTTTGTTATTTGTGCGGTCCAGAGGCCAGCAATATTACAGCGCAAAAGTCGTCAGAATATTTGATTTTTATTAAATGAAGATAATTCAGAAATCATTCCAATTCCGTTGTGTGAATAGGCTTGTACAATTCTCCTCATTAATGACTTCCTTTTTCTCACATTTATTGAGTTCTCAGAGAAGTGAATGCTCCACCAGACTCTTGTACGCGGATACGTAACGGGAATATTGTTTTCTCCGTTTTAGCGGTGTCTGTGCACACGTAGATAATAAGTCGGTGGATAAAACGGAAGATTCTACTTATTATTTAAAACTCCACCCACTAAAACATGGCTGACGTGGACGCTAATATCCCACCACTTTCACACCCTATTATTTATTATTTCTTATTTCTTCTCATTCTCACAGCAGGAAAGCATAAAATTTATTATAATGTTGAATAAGTGGAGTTAAATGAAGCGATCGGTTTTATGGTTAGGACCACCTGTGTCGCAATAGTTATTATTTTCAGAGAAACAATTCACATGTTGTATAAATTCCCTTCACAGCCATCACAGGAATCATTGAAGCATTTAAAAGTGGTCCATATTATTTGGTTATAACTCTTTATTATCGGTATTTGCTCAGTACGGAGGATTAAAAAATTGACGTTTTTCAGAAAATATTTGTGTGTTTTCAACATTGATATAACAATTTCCGTTGTTATTCACACTAAAATACAGTAAAATATTGGATTTTTAGAATATGTTTATGCAGTCAAATTTTGAAATTTTTGGGTTTGAATATATAGAAGCTCTTCAATATTATAGAATGTTAAAGCATGAATGGAACAGTGCCATGGATGTTATTGGGTTGCGCAAGACATGGATGCTACTGGGGTGCACAAGGCACTCCCGAAATTTGTTTTTTGTTTTCCGCTATTGTTTCTGATTCTTAAAGATTTGGTTTTGCTGATAGTTGCTGTTAATTGCTGTTATAGTGTTGTTTCTAAGCTATGATTTTTAATAGTTAGGGTCACTGCCCTTGTTCTCACTGCTTTATTAATAAAAAATATTATAGAAATTCAATTTCTTTGAGTAAAATATTTTTATTTTAATAATTATTATTTCAATTTAAATTTAAATAATTTTATATATTATGAAGGTTGATATAGAATTTAGACATCACATTATAAAAACACATATGTCATTTCATAAATGATTGTTCCATTTGAATTTTGGTGTAATCACATTCTATTTTACCAATGTTCACAATTGTTTTACATTTGGAGAGTTTTTTTTAATATATTTTACTTTGAAATTGAGGATCATTTTG
Organism: Cryptomeria japonica; assembly: GCF_030272615.1. NCBI lineage: Eukaryota > Viridiplantae > Streptophyta > Pinopsida > Cupressales > Cupressaceae > Cryptomeria > Cryptomeria japonica. The sequence continues at coordinate 14,804,992 of NC_081405.1, forward strand.
TTTTCACGTGTTGTGCTTATTAGAAAATTAATATTGATGTTTTTGCTTCCTTATAGATTCATATTATTCTCTCCAAACTTTCATGAACTATGATAATAAGAATAAATATCTATCTCTTTTCTTTTAGAAATGTTCAATTTTTTTCAATATTTGGTTAAAAAAGACTTTGCATCTTCAAAACCTTAAGGTTGATATTTCTTGATTTTATATGGTATTTAATCAAAGATATTATAATATATTAATTATATTTTCATGTAAATATCAATTTTATTTTCTTAAAAGATGAAAAGTTTCTATAATACATTACCCAACACCACTTATGTTAAAATTTTCTTTTCTAGAAGATTGAAGTCCCCATCCCTTATTTCTTCTATATAATTACAATTCATTTTTTTTTTTAAATTATCATTTATCATCTTTATAAAAAAATATTATTAAAATCTACAATATTAAATTTGTTGTTAATCTTAATTCTTTTATTAATTATAGTATAATTAATAACTAGAATATCTATACTAATATTTAATAAAAATATTATAATTTATTAGTAATTTTTTCTTATCAATTTAATTTTTTTTATGAGAATTGTCTATTTTAATTTGTTTGATAGGCTTCAAAATTGAGTGCTCTATTTATTAGTAAATTAAGAATGTTTCTTTTGCTTCTTTATATATTCATATTATTCTACCCAAACCTTCATGGATTATGAAGATACAAAATAAATAATTATTTATTCATTTTCTATAGAAAATATTGAATCTTCTCAAATATTTGATGAAAGATTTTATTTCTACAAAATTTCAAGATTGATATCTCTTGTTTATAAGTATTTAATCAAAGATTTTATAATATATTAATTATGTTTTTTAAAACTTTCTATAATACATTACATAACACCACTTCTGCACAAACTTTTTTTTAAGAATGTTAATTGCTTTTGATATCACACTCACTTGTGACCCATGTTATTAATTTAATTATCAATCCTAGTTCTTTTATTAATTATTGAAGTATAATTAATAAATAAGATATTTATACTAATATTTAATAAAATTATTATAATATATTAATTAAAATTTCTTGTAGATATCAATTTTATTATATAATTTAGGATAAAAGATTTAAATTTTTTTATTATATATTACCAAAACACTATTTCATTTATGTGAAAATGTTACACCATTTCATTTATGTGAAAATGTTATACCGTTTCATTTATGTGAAAATGTTTGTAGCTCAAAGAATAAATCTTTTCTCTATTTTTTCTATATAATTAAATTTTAACAATTTTTTTTTTTTTAAATTTGTCCCCACATTAGAAAATATAATTAGTATATTATAATATCTTTATAAAATATTATTTTTTAAAAATTTGATACTAAGATTTATATAAAATTTTGTAAATTTTACTACTTATTTATTAATAAAATCATTTATATAAATATATTAAAGATAGATTTGTTTTGATTCATTTTTCCTTTTTAAACGGTTGAAAATGTATGTTAAATTTTAGTTCCAAACAAAATTTAAATATTATTTTCATATTTAATTAGATGTAACCAGAACAATACTATGAGGTGGAGCATCATATGAATATGAAGTATTAAATATTAAATTTTAAAAAGATAACATATTAAATAAAAAAAATATTGTAGAGAAGAATGAAAGGTTCAAACTTTTCTATGATACGTTACGACAACACTTATGTAAAAAGCAATGCAACTTTTTTAAAAGGATAAAAGCCCTCGCCTTATTAACTAGTGATTAATTAGTTAATGTTTCAACTTAATGTAAATGAACATTTTTTATGGCAAATGATTTTTTCTCTTTTTCATTCAATTTAGGGTTTAGAAGTTAAGGGACAATTAAAGTAATATTATTTACTTAATTTGTATAATTATAAATTATGAAAATTATTATCATAATTATAATAAGAAATAAATTATAAAATCATAAAAATATTTTACTTATATTTTTCAAAGAAAATATTTTATCTTTTTTGTATTGGTCAAAATATTTTTATGATAATAATTATGATTATAATAAATAAATAAATTACTTAAATCATTAAAAAAAATATTTTCACCTTCACTTGCCTCAAATTATATTTCATAAAAGTAATCAATTTTACTCCATAATCAAATGAAATTTTAAAAACAAATTAAACTAAAATGACTAATCTATTTTTTATATAATTAAAATATAGAATAATGAGCGAGTGCACAAAGATGGTGATCAGAAAAGTGGACACCACCCAAAAAAAACTTGGAAAAACAGGCAGCGCGTACGCGGTTTTAAAACTTTAAATTCCCGCGTATGTGCTTAGGTTTGTTCTTCCCGAGCCTAGAAAAGGTAGCGCGTACGCGCTTAGTTTAGGAAACTGAGCATGTACGCACTATGACTAGGAGAATTAGCGCGTATGCACTACTTATAGGAAAATGAGCGCATACGTGCTAATAATCCTTGTAAAACCGCGTACGCGGTGCTTGATAAAAAAAGTTTAAAAAAAAAATTGGGTCCTCATTTACCCGAAAAGCGCGTTTTTTAGTTTTTTTTTTTCCCATTTTCTAACCTAAACCATGAACGGGGTGCTAAATTTGTCCTCTAGGCTATGGATCAAAGTTAGTTTTTGTTTATTTTTCTCTTTCTTTTTGGTTTATGCAATTTGTTTTACATTTTGAATTTAATTTCATTAATTTTGATTAGGTTTTTTCATTTTTTGTTTCAAAAACCAGATTCTTCTAATCCAGAACAAGAACAACCAAATGCACCTCTTGAAAACCCACAAGAAACACTAAATGCACCTCCTGAAAACACATAAGAACAACCCCCAATTCCTCCTTTTGACCGCACAGCCGAAACACAGGAAGAATTAATTAATCAGTTAGGGCAAAATACATCCAAAATCAATAGACTGATTGTAAAATTGAAAACTTTTGAGCTTGACCATCATCAATCCCTCGCCACTAGCCTAGAAACATTAGCTAGTGGTGCCATAACTGTTTCCACAAAAATTACCAAATGGGGAAGCTTTAGGGATAGGTGTCGTCAATTCTATGCCAATGGGCTATCATACGATGGAGTTAAAAACAAAAATATTTCTAAACAACAAATATGTGCCCTTTTTGTTGACCCCAAAACTGGTCAGTCATTATCTCCTAATGCAAAGAGGTTTCCCATACATTGGTGTACCAATGTGCAGATGAAGAATCTTTTTTGGCAGAGGTGGTGGATGGTCTTTGACGATCCACCTTGTAATAATTATGAGGTGCCATTATATTTTTTGAGAAAAATATATTGTGAGTTTGTGCTCAATGTGTGCCCAAATTATTTTGACATGAGAGAGTTTCATGGTAGAGGTGGTGGCTCTGCCCAAGATAGACCTAGAGCCCGTAGGCGATTAGCCGCGGAGAGTCGCCACCCCCTAGCACCCAAACCCAAGGTGCATCAGGATGTCCCATTAGAGCTGAAAGAGTCGATGGAGCTACAGATTCTTCAGGCAGCCACAACATTGACTGGTGCCATCATCCAGCATGGGACATCATTAGCACACCCTATTGTATTGGATGATGAGCCATTAGAGGGCGACAGAGAGCCCATCGAGCATATGTGTGTCAGTTGCTCGGGGATATGCTCAGGGATAGATGATGCAGCCGGTGCAGATGGATACTCATATCATCTATGCACGATTTGCGATTGTAGATGTCAGGCTCACATGGTTGAGGATGTCGCGCTGACAGATGAGTTGATGGACACGGTGTTTGCCCATGAGCCACAGACATAGGTGTGTTGATTTGAATTCATAACATTTTATTTATCAGTCACTTTAATTTTGTAATTACATAAATGAATTTTCATTTATACATCGATTTAAATTGAGACAAATAATATGCATTTCAGGATGCAGCAACGGTATCTCATACACCTCCCCCAGTTACCAGAGTTGCAACTTCGACGCTTGAGGTATAAATTTTGTAACATGTTAAAATAGAATAGTACACTTTGAATTCAAAAAAATACAAGATATACTAACTATCTTTAATGCTTGGTCCAATTTCTGGTTTGTAGGTGTTGACAGGGGACGAAATGTCCCAGATTGATGACATCACGCTGTTGGCGATCGATTTTGGCCTACAAGGCTATACGGTATCATATTTTGTACAACTCTTTTTATGTATTGTTTTGATGGAGTATGCAAGTCATTTCATTTTAGATTTTTAAAATTATGTTTAATTTATTATCTGTACTAATATCTCATGTTAATTTTCTGTTTTTAGGGCACCCCCTCCGCATCTAGGGCTTGTCCGAAGAAAAAGAATATCTCGAAGACGCCAAAACATGTGAAGAAGGTAATTGAACACATTTTTAGTTGTACATTTGTTTGAAAATGTTGAAATCAAGTATTAGTTGGGGTTTGTAGATTGGTTAGTGTTTTTTTTGTCTATTTTACATGTACAACGACCATTGAGCTTTGTGGATATGTTGAATGCACCTGATTCGCCTGCGAATCAAGAGAGGGCAAAGATATGTATCTCTACTTTATTTTCTTGATTTCATGATTATATGCACGCGTACATGTGAACTTGTGATATATTATAATCTTATATTTTTTTCATACAGGAAATATCCATACCCATTTCGTCAATGGCGAACCCTCCTCCTTGCACTGGAGAAGCATATCAGGATTCGGTACACTTTTTTTTGATATGTAAAATTAATTGTTTTCAACCTTCAATACTTATCATTATATTAATTGTATTTAATCTTTGTACATTTTTTGTATAGGTAATAGCGACCGTTTCTACATCGATGGTGAGCCATCCTCAGTCCATTGGAGAAGCATCTGAGGCACAGGTATGTCATTGTTCTCTATATTATAGCTTTTAAGTGTTTTTGATATATTTATGTTAGTACATTGTATTAATTGTACATTTAATCTACAATAGACTTGTTCGCGGTACGACCATAACGTGGATCCATTTAAGTATGTCTTCAAGAAAAATCCTAAGAGTGACAAGGAGAGGAGAGCAAAGACATTAGCTCCTGGATCAACCGATGAGGTAATCTACATTTCAATTGCAAAGGAATTAAAGTTAAATGCATAGTTATGATGTTAATTGTGAACTATTTTCTACAAAAGAATTCTAACTTGGCTTTTGAATTGTGGTTTTGCAGCCATCTATAGAGCCACATACTGCGCTGAAGAGGCTTGATTTTGATGATCCACCAGAAGTTTAGGATCACATAGTGTTAGTTTTGGTCATAGAATGACCAATACATGTAGATATATTCTACATTTTTATTGTATATCAATTTGGACATGGCATATGCCACATTTTTGTAATACTTGTATTGACTTGGCAGACATGCCTTTTTTAATATATATAAATATCAATATTCGATCCAATAAATGTGTAATGAGTTCATTATTGTGTATTTGTTGTATTTTGTGGTTGTCCTTTTATAAATTTAAATGAATATTTGCATATGTAATCAACAATATGAATATAAACAACAAAAATATATGATATAAAGCATTGCAATCGTGGAAAATGATTTGATAAAATTTCTAAAATGTTGAATTAACCCTACAAAATTCCTTGTATTCAGTTTATTATTGTGTATTTGTTGTATTTGGTGGCTGCCCTTTTATAAATTTAAATGAATATTTGCATATGTAATTAACAATATGAATATAAACAACAAAAATCAACAATATGAATTTAAACAACAATGTGTTTGGTGCGAGAGCACCCTCACGCTCGCAATGGTCAAATTTTGTTCCTCGTGTGCACAAAACGACATCGCGAGTGCATCCAGGTAGGCATGTTTATGCTAGACATGCCCCTGTCGTGCATCCTAAAGCACCAGAACGTCGAGAGTCATACCCTACTGGTGAGATCTCTCAAGTGCCCTGAGTCCAAAAAATTGTCAAAATTTGACGGATTGTTTCTTCCAATCCACGACACATACGGTCGATCTGTTTGATCTCGTGGGGTTGCGTGAGGGTCCTCTATAATGGCCTATCTTGGTTTTCGATGACTCGAAGCCATTTTCAATCAGTAGCATTTTTTCGCCTGCTCAAAAAACCGTCAGTTGCTTGCAAGGAAAAGTTGCAAGATTGGCTAGAATTGATTTTGTTCCTCGTGTGCACAAACTGACGTCACGAGCGCATCTGAGTGGGCATGTTTATGCTAGGCATGCCCCTATCATGCATCCCAAAGCACCAGAATGTTGAGAGTCATACCCTACTGGTGAGATCTCTCAAGTGCTCTGAGTCTAAAAAATTGTCAAAATTTGACAGACTGTTTCTTCCAATCCACAACACATACGGTCGATCTGTTTGATCCCATGGGGTCACGTGAGGGTCCTCTACAATGGCCTATCTTGGTTTTCGACGAATCGAAGCCATTTTCAATTAGTAGCATTTTTTCACCTGCTCAAAAAACCGTCAGTTGCTTGCAAGGAAAAGTTGCAAGATTGGCTAGAATTGATTCTGTTCCTCATGTGCACAAACCGACATCGTGAGCGCATCCGGGTGGGCATTTTTAGGCTAGGGATGCCCCTTTCGTGCATCCCAAAGCACCAGAACATCGAGAGTCATACCCTACTGGTGAGATCTCTCAAGTGCCCTGAGTCCAAAAAATTGTTAAAATTTGACGGGTTGTTTCTTCCAATCCATGACACATATGGTCAATCTGTTTGATCCCATGGGGTTGCATGAGGGTCCTCTACAATGTCCTATCTTGGTTTTTGATGACTCGAAGCCATTTTCAATTAGTAGCATTTTTTCGCTTGCTCAAAAAATCGTCAGTTGCTTACAAGGAAAAGTTACTTGATTGGCTAGAATTGATTCTGTTCCTCGTGTGCACAAACCGACGTCGCGAGCGCGTCTGGGTGGGCATGTTTACGCTAGGTATGCCCCTGTCGTGCATCCCAAAGCACCAGAACGTCAAGAGTCATACCCTACCGACGCAATGTAGAAGTTGCTTGACAACTTTTTTGACAATGTTTTTGACAACAATGACAATTTTTGCTCAAATTGTATCTAGTCTCAATCTATCACTCCTATGACCCGATAATGACTCAAATAATTATCCATGATTATACAAGAATCAAGAATGCTCATGATTGACCAAGGACACATCACATATACTCAAAACATAGTCACAAAACATTGACACACAAAATAGTCACAAAACATTGTCACATATTATTCAAAAATTTGCCTCTAAATATGGTCAAATCAGCTCTTGGCTATTTGATTATACAAAAAAAAATGTCTTACAAATAATCTCATGGGCTTTTATACAAAATTTGGCATTACAATATATGCAATTCAGCTCATCGCCATTTTAATATACAAATCATCTCATGAGCTTTTATATAAAATTTGGCATTACAATATGTGTGATTCAGCTCATCGCCATTTTAATATACAAAATTTGGCATGTACATATGTACAAATTAGCTCATTGCCACTTAAATATACAAAATTATGCCCCTAAACAAATAAAAATCAGCTTATGGGCATTTATATATACAAAAAATGAATATAGAACAAGGTCATCGACGATTTATACAAAATTCTCAAAATCATTCTACTCTGAACCATAGAATCAATCAAGTGAGCCTTCAGGATCGGCTCTAACCCGTATTGTGTCAAGTATTGCCTCGTGGTTAGATTCATGAACTTTCCATAAAATATTGTTATGAGGTCTACCACGATACTTCATCAAATGAATATTTGTTGCAACAACAAGGTTAGAGAAATGAAGAATATGTCTGTGTGTTTCAAAGTCCTCGAACAACCAAACATCAAAATTCTTGATAGGGTATCTCCGAAGCCATGTTCCTGTCATGACAACAGACCCTATTGGGTACTCAATACCCTCTCTGTCAATGATTGTGGTTGTCAATTTTCTTTTAGGCTCAACACAATGACACAAATAGCAATCTGTTCCTTCTTCATTGTTCTCTTCTGCAACAACTGCATACACATGACCTGCATTTTATAAAGTGTTAATTAATACCAAAAATAAAGTATGATGTACAACAAAATGAACCAAAAAGAATACTAGCAAAAAAATTAACTCAAAAAATCACCTGAATCCAATAGGTCGGATACATGGTCAAAATCCACTGATGTCTCCATCTGGCTCAATTGTAGTGCTTTGGGAATTTGATATGAATCAATGGGAACCAACGGTCTACAAGACCATTTGTCAACCCACTCTTTTGATTCACATTCTTCCCACAAACAATACATGCATGAAGAGCAAAAACATACCATCTATCTCGTATAAATTACCAGTGAACTTGAATTTGAACTCATAAATGAGTGCATGTCACTCGATCCTGCAACTATACAACAATCTAGATAGTTTTCAGTGTTAGATTCAATAATCAACCAAAAATATCTACGAACCAATGGCGTACCTGGATTACTTGGACCCATCGTAGACTTACACCATCGCACAATTGTTTCTGCATCTACCAACTCAGCACCACCTTCGTACTTCAATTCTTCCCTGGCTAGGGCTCTTTCACACATGCTCCTGCACCATTGTGCTCTCCCTTACCATTTCCAGCCTCAGTGAAATTCCAAAAATGTTGTACACCGCTTGTCACATGCATCCCTGTCAGCCAATAAAACATCCTTGCATTCTTGAATTGTGCGGTGCAATTATCTAACCATGTAAGTGTCGGTTGTATCGTATGTTCCTTTCCCTTAAACTATCATAGAAAACTTTAAAGCATCCTTGTACAAACTCTGATGAATGAGTATGATCATCACTTATGTAGAAGTGATACTCTCTTACAACCTTTCTATCCTCCTCTGTGCTATCATCTGCATGCATGAATGCTATGTGTACAAAAATAGAAACTTGTGTAGAGTGATAATACATGGATTGCACTTCATTTTGAGGTTGTAGTGTATAATTTTCAGCGAAATCAACGATAGAGACAATGGTGCCAAGAGGAAATGTGTCCTTACACAACTTGAATTGCTCATCTAACCATTGAGCTCTATGTGTATGCATTATGTACTCATAAACTAGTTTCTCTTGAAACATTTTCATAAATTGAGCTATACATGTATCATTTTTCACTAGCTCACATCTCTTCAAATCTTTTCCATCTTTAACTCCATATGTGACTGTCTTGTATTTTCCAAAAGAAACTAGTTTTGTACCAATTTCATGTGTGCTCTCCAAATGTATGCATCTTGGTAAACGTTGCAAACCACCACATATAGCACAAGAACCTTCCAAACAAGGCATCTTATAATAAATGCAACCATCATGTCTATTACATAACACACTTGAAATAAATTCTCTTGCCAACTTAGGACCTGTGCTTGTATATTACATTCCTGCAAAACATCGTTAGTGTGCAAAGTAGAACAAATATGACAAAAAATATCATAATGCATGGAAAATCAATATGCATCCTACAACAACACATGGTGCGTACATGATTAATCTTAATATAAAAAGGTTTTGCCATTTCAAAAAATCTTTGAGAAATTTTTATTTGAGGAAACTTTTGAAGGAATCTTTCATAAAATTTAGTTTGAGTCATATCCAAATAGTGTTTCACATGTGGCTCACAATTTTTAGACTCAATTCGCCTTCTAACAACATCTCTTTGGTTGGGTGATACTCTTGTGTTGTCATGCCAAAAATTTTCAATTAATGTTTTTAGTGCATCTACAACAACCTTGTCTTTGCGTGGTAGTCTATCCGAGAATGCCTAAAGAGAATTATTGTTAGGTTCCTCTATTTGTTATTGCCTCTTTAATTCTTTACTTAATGTTGTTCTACTAATGTTCAATGACTTACTTGTTTTGCTTATCAAACGATCTTTTTTTATTTTCTTGCTCATTATGGTTGATGTAATGACACGTCGAGTAGCATTAGAATCTTTACTACGTGATTTTGAACCAATAGATTGATATGCATCAAATAGATTTCTGACAATAGTTCTTTCACTGTTACTTTCAGATGATCTTAGGCCTAGAATTTTCACTGTCTCTCTAAAATTCAAATTTTTAATCATTTGAACAATTAATTGACATCTTGCGGTTTGATTTAAGTTTTTAAAATAGTTTTGCCATATTCTTTTAACCATTCTCCTACAAGTTCGTTCATTCATTTTATTGGGCATTGACTTCAATATATTCTCATCAATGTCAATTAGATACTTTGGTTTCCTACGAATGATTCTAGGAGGTGTTAACATCGGTGCATTATGTACATTCAATTCATCAAGTAGAGAAGGTGTAATATGTTCATCATTTAATTGATTATTCAATGCGGTATCTTCTTCAATTGCATTAGGTTCAAACGGTAAATTATCAAATGTTTCTTCTTCAATTGCATTAGGTTCAAACGGTAAATTATCAAATGTTTCTTCTTCAATTGCATTAGGTGTATTATATTCATTTGGTAAATCGAATTGAGATGT